>NC_056728.1:1342184329-1342356829 GCF_019279795.1 Protopterus annectens | reverse complement strand
CAACCTTCTGCTTCTGCGTTGGTAATTGGAGGTGGTAGGCATCCCGATACTAGTTCAGTACCTTCCCATCTGAAATCACAAACCGGAAGTGTGATACCAACTGGAAGTGATGTCACACGAGCTGAACAATTGCACCAGAGGAGTAGTCCAGGTGGCGAAAGGGCGCCAAATGGCAGAGAACCTACAGGTTCAACAGCTTCAGCATCTGGTTCAACAATTATACCTGTTTTTTTCCAACAATCAGCCAGGTAGTGTCAACCTTACTGACAATATAATAACCGACAAATGACTTAATATGAGAAGTTCTACAGGATTTAATACCATTAGACTTGCCAACTTTTACTCAGTGGTTGGAAACGCCAATTCCTTTATTCCAATCGCAACCCAACCAGTCAACACCTTCTGAAACAGAGGACTCAGGTAACATAGTTTCATTATTACAACACCTCGACAAAAAACTTTTCAAATATAAAAAACTTTCTTTAGAAGTTACTTACTTACGTCAGTGTGTCAATGAAAACATTGTTCCCAAAGGCTTACATGCCCACCAATACCTTACGGGGTTAGAGCCAGGTTCATTGTTTCATAATGAACTTATTGAGTTGTTTAACATTCAGGGACTTGCCCTGTTGAACCTGATGATTAAACATTATGAGACTTCTATTAACCTTTTACAAGAAGAAGCTACTAGCTTAGATGCTGTTATTAAGGGTCATGTAAACTTTTCAAGATATGCTTTTGATTACAACAGAATTTTTGACAGTATAGACCAACAAATGATGAAATTTAGAGAAATTAAATTAAAAAAACTAGCTAGAGACCGTAAAGCATATGGTGAGGGGAATGCCTACCCCCCACCCCCAAGTTCACAAGTAGCAAAATCCAGCAATGCTGCTATGAATGTATTTTTGTGTAACACAACAAACAGAAATGAATTAACACATGGTCTATCTGTCTCAAATGATAGTAGTGCACTTCCATCAGGTGAGGGACCTATGTTACCCTAACAGACAACTGTGAATAATACATCAGCTAATGCCCAAAATTTTCAGCATCAAGCCAACCAATACAATCTGAGATCAAAGAACAGGAAATCTCATTCCAACAACAACTACAAAGGGAAGAATTGGAAACGCAGGAGATGATACCACCTCTTATTGCACCAGCTTCCCCGACAACTAATGCTGCAGATTTTGGACTAAGGAACATCTTTATGAATAATGATAAAGATTTTAAAATTTACAGTTTTTCTGATGTTACTGTAGATCAACCACTGGTGGAACTATTAGCCAAGGGGTACACTTTCTTCCCCACAAGAAAAGCAGACTTAGTTAAAACTTTAATTGATTTAAAATTATTTGTGCGTAAACTCAATTTGCTATGCTTTTTGTTGACAATATTATGGTTCAGTCTAGTGCATTATATCCTTCAAGTATTTTTTGTCCCCCTTTACACCCAACTTTACAATGTTTTGAACTCATTTGTGAGTTGGATTTATATAATGTTTTAGGGGTGGGTAGTAATCATAAGCAGAATAAAAGTAAGAATGTTTCATCTGTAAATGTTACTAGTGAACAGCTGTATTTATTACAACTAATACAAGAAGCCCCAGTCCGTATTATGGCCCCAGATAAGGGAGGGGGGCTTGTTGTTATGAATGTGGAGGACTATGTCAATAAAAGGGACCAAATAGTCCGAAGTTCCACATATCAGTTGGTTTCACGTAATGAGTTAAATCAAGCATATAGTAAAATAAAGTTTCATTTATATGAAATGTTGTTAGAAACCGGGATTACTACTGACTTGTTTAGATATTTATCCATGCCTTCCCCAAGGATACCTGTTTTGTTTGGTATCCTTAAGTTACATAAAAATGTGAATAATCCACCTATGCGACCTTTGGTGGATGCTAGGGCAAGTATAACTTACCCTTGGGCAAAATGGGTAGACCAAAAGTTGAAGAAGTATGTAACTCAAGAGAAATATATATGTAAAGATTCTTGGTCGTTCTTGTCACAAATCAAGAATTTAGAATTCAATGCTGACTTCAATTTTCTAACAGTGGATGTGGTAGATTTATATTCGTCTATCCACCATGTGGAAGGCATCGAACGAGTCAGTAGTTACCTGAGAGCTAAAGCAGTAGCCTCTGAGGTGGCTTTAATAGAGGAAATGCTTGACATAATTTGTATAATAATTTCATTTTATGTAATAAGTTGTATGTTCAAAAGACCGGTGTAGCTGTGGGGTCACCCTGTGGGGCAAGTTATGCCAATTTGGTAATGGCCTCATGGGAACAAGAATTTATCTTTGGTAAATAAGAAGTGAAACAGTACATCCAGTTTTACACACGGTTTTTGGACAATATTTTTATCATTTTTGAAGGAAATAAGGAAGCAGCTAGTAAACTAGTAGATTATCTTAACAACACTACAGATTTCCCTTCCTTTACTTATGTATTTGAAATGACCAGGATTTCATACTTGGATGTGGATCTTAGTAAAGATATGGAAAGGAATGCATATGTAGCGGAAATTTATAGAAAGGCCACATATTCAAACTCTTTATTACATTTTAGCAGTTGCCATCCATGGCACCAAAAGAAATCAGTGATGAAGGGCCAACTCATAAGAGCTGCCCGTATGTTCATGTTGGACCAGGATTTCATGGATGAATGTAATAATTTGAGGTCAATGTTTGTTAGGAGAGGTTACCCAGTAGACTTTTTTGAGTGTCTACTGGAAGAAGTAAAATACAAGAGAGAACAGGGGTTGTATAAACCCATTTTGTCCATTGGTTTACAAAGTGTCATAATAAATGACAGAGAATTACAACAAAAAGAAGTATGGAATTTAAGTTTAATAACACCCTATAGTAGTAATGCAAGGGAAATAATGTCAATTTTGAACAAAAATTGGGAAATAATTAGGAGAGATCCTCACCTTTCTTATAAGGTCAAAAGCAAACCCTGGATTATTTACAAGAGGGGGACTAATTTAAAGGAATTATTAAAACATAAAAAAACCACCCCACAGTGGAAGTGTGGCATGTACAAATGCGAAATGTGTAACTACTGTAAATACATGAGTACAGGACAAGACATTGAAGTTAAAAATATTAGTTTTAAAATTAAATTGAATTACACTTGTCAGTCCAAGTTTGTGGTTTATGTAGCTCAGTGTCAATGCTGTGCAGCGTTTTACATAGGTAAAATGGATAGAAGGTTAAAAGAACGAGTATACGAACATCTTTATAAAATAAAGACCCTTAACAGAAAAAATGCACTGGCTAGACGCATTATTTCCTATCCACAACATTCATTTTTGTTCAAAGCAATTGATTCAGTTGTTGATGATAGTTGGGGGGCCCGCTTACACTTTTACTTGAGCAACTTGAGTTAAGTTGGCAAATACGCACTGGGGCAATGTTTTAACCAGGTTTGAATGAGACAATATCTTTAAACAGTATACTGAAGTTGAAAAATCTTAAACGTTAATGTGTGTATGCATTTTTATAAAATGCGTTCATATTTGTGATATCTGACTTCTTTTGACTCGGATATGTAAGTTTCTGACTTCTTAGTTAACTAAGTAACATTATATTTTGAGAGTCAACACAATAATTTGAGATATAGTATTGTTAGTATCTGTATGTTTGTATATATATTTCTATCACCATAATAGGTAAAAATTCTGAGGGAAGGGTTGAGATGTTCTAAAATATTGTCAGTCATATGTGTTTTTAAAAAATGTTTTTTAAGTAGCAATAATGTGGATGTGCCTTTAAGACACAAGATTTTAATTAGAAGTGTTATGTGACAAAAAGGGTGTGTATATATTGCTTGTGTTGAAGTTTGTTCAGTTTCTGATGAAGTCTTGCCACATGTGCAAGACGAAAAGCGCTTCATTAAACTGAAAGAGAATTAAACTGAGAGAGAATTTGCTTTGGTGTTTCCAAACTGTCTTTTTGTTTTTTGCTAGTTTGTCTTACTTTAGTTCCTGTCTGTTGGAGTTTATTGTCTTGCCTGTTAGAGCTTTTCTCTCAATTGATTTGTACTACCATGTGATTGCTCTCTACCAAGTAAATACATACTTAGAGCAGTAATTGCTGTTCTGTTTATACTTGTTCACTTCTCAGAAACATTTAAATTAGATCTTGTTATTCTTTTATAATTCCTATCTTATTTGCCAAAATTTAGATGCATCTGTAAAGATGTATTATGAGATGTGGAATGCCAAATCATCTTAAAGTCAGTATGATGTTTTCATACTTGCTTTACTTGCCATTTGTCTGCAGTTTTTTCTTTTATTTCTGCAGGTCTTGTATAGTTCCTTTTCAAGCGCTTATGGCACTATTCTAATGTTTTGAATTCATTTTATTTGGATCATAAATTTTTCTGTTGACAACTCCTATAGACACCTTTACAAACATCTTATTTCATACTGAGATATTTGGCAGTTTATCACTAAAGTTTTTCACTTTAAAATTTCTGACTGCTTTTACTCGCACGTCTACACATAAATAACAAGTTACATCTTTTCTGCACAATGAGACTTGGCAGCTGTCAAAAGTGCTATAAGTGTTAGACTGGGCAAAAAAAATAATGTTTAAAAATGGATGCTCGCTCTTCGTCCCTGAACTGTAAAGCTAAGTAGAACATGAGGCAGTCATGACATTTCACTGTGGTTCTAATATAGAAAAAGGAGTGTTTTGTAAGATAACAATTGTAGTTATTTCTTTAGATGAATCCATGTTGTAGTTAACATGGTCTTCTAAACTTACATTTAACAAGGTGTAACTGTTGACTTGTTTCAGATCTTTTAGCATGTGGACAGTCTTACCAATCTGGTATTATTTAAAAATAACCAAGTGTTCTGATTTAAATGTGGGGTTCAAGTACTAGCGTGCCTTTCTTTTTGCAGAAGAAGCACAGTGAAGCCTTACCTTTGTATGAGCGAGCTTTGAAGATCTACGAGGACAGTTTAGGTTGTACTCATCCTAGAGTGGGGGAAACACTGAAAAATTTAGCAGTTCTGAGGTAAGCCAAGAGTTTTCTTAGGAAATGTAAATTACAACAAAGTAATCAATTGCAGCGCCACTGCAAGACCCTGTACTCTCTTACTATGTGGCATCTTGTGATTTACTCCTCTTGAAAGATAACATTTCTGTTCTTTCACTGAATTAATGCATGCATAAATACAATAAAGACAGTTCTGTAACGTATATAATATTGCTGTAAATATTTATGCAGGTGTCTGTAGTGATGATGATTTTGTACTTAAAGCATGACATAAGGAATAGAAGGGCAAGTTTCCCATACATGTCACAATGTGTAACAGACCTGTTCTCTCGAAGGGCTGTTTAGAAACTCGTACCCCATTTTTACCTTTTTTTTTTTTTTTCACTATTGCAGATTTCTGGATCCTTACATCTTTAGAGCCAACTCACTCAGTTTTTCATTTTTCAGTGTTATTGTTATGGAGGAGTCAGAGCTGTCCCACCAAACAACAGGTGTTAAGGCAGAGCAGCAGTCCTGTGCAGGACTCCACTGTATTTCAGAACCCGTTTATTATCAATGTTTGTTTCATTCATTCATTACAAAGGCATAGCTAAGGCAGTGGTGAAGGGTGCAGCCACCCCCGGGGTAAATTGTTAAGAGGCGCTGCCGAGAGATACCAGTCCTGAGTAGTAGTAGTAGTGCATTTGCAGACAGGACTGACTCATTTTAATGCTTCATTTGTAGTGTAAGATGTAGTGAGCCACTTGCTACAAGTGTTTAGCTAAATGTTTCAAACAAGAAAGAACTTTCCACAGCTACAAATGGACTTTTTATTTATTTTTATTTTTTCCTCTTCATCTTAAAAGGTGAGGGAATGCCAGATGGAGATTGGCATAGGGTGCTAGAATTGGGACTTACTTATTGATTCCTCAAGAAAAAAGAAAAAAAAAAGGCAGGCAACTCCCAAATGAGCTAGAGAATGGTTTAGATCAAGGAAGTAAAGAAAAATACAATAGTGTACTCTGAAAATTATTTCCAGCCATTACTATGATGTTAAAAACAGTTTGAAGGGACGTCAGCACTGTTAAAAAATTAGTTAATATTATTTTAAATGTTAGCAGTGGTCTTTGAATGTCATATTTCAGTTAAGAATAAGTTTTGTAATCAAAACTGTCCTGTAGCAGATGTGCATAGGAGCCAAGAGAGAAACATGAGGCATCATGGGACATATGCTGATTTTCCCTTTAAAAAAATCAAAGTAACTTGGCACATTGACTGTTGACTATGCAGTGACAAATGGTCTTTTATCATGTATTTAGGTCAATACGGTGTACTCCTCAAGCTACAAAGATGTTTCCCCTGTATCTGGACGCATCAGTATAGCATAACTTGAGCGTCTAGCCATATCATGAGACAGCTTGTAAAAAAATTGATTTACTCAGGTTTAACCTCAGAATTAGGTTCCAGATAAGATTCAAACAAAATAAATCCCCCACAGCAGATGCATATAGAACACAGCCATAAATTCATCTGTTACAGAAGCCTTGGAGGAAAGTTTGAACTGGAGAATCATTTGACAGAAACGTGATCATTTAGATATTTTTTTGTTTTTATGTGTTATGTTTGTGTGAGTATGCATGCAATACTCATGGGTCCCTCTGTTGGATAGTTGTTTTGTATTCTCACTGTATTGTTTATTCAGAACATTTATTGTTCATAGGAGCACTTGGGACTTTGATGTATTAGTTGTGTATTTGGTAGTATGACAGAAACAATGTTCTACCGGTCTGTTGCTTGAGGTTTAGTTTAAATTGTTTCCACTTCAGTTTGTGTTTTTTAACTACACCTCATTGGCATTTATAAAAATGTGTTAAACCCTTCCTGTCCTGTCTTGTTTGGAAAAATCTTTTTGATAGGCAGGTTAACCTAGTTTCAGACCTGAATGAGAGGTGTACCGGAGGTGGTCACTATCCTTCAATTGTATATATCTTGAACAATAAAAGCAGACTTCACTTAAGTCTAGTCCTACAAGCCTTGCACCACTTTGAAGTGCTGTCAGTTTTAGATCCAGGGACAGCAGCATCTTGGGAAGTCTAAGCCTTCTGTAACTGCACCCTCCTCTGGGTAATAACTGCTGTGATGGTCTATAGGAATAGCTGCTTTCTAGAAGATAGGTGATGTACCAAAAAAAAGTAGTAGAAATTTAATTTCCGGCAGACTTACTAATTAGTACTGCAAAGAAGTGAGTTTAATAGGAAGAGATTGGGAGCAGGACAGAAAGGTGGAGGCCGGGGGAAGTAGGACACATGAGTTACAAGGAGTTTGATGATATCAACAAGAATAAGGATAGTTCGAGTGAAGAGACAGGAAGTGAATGAAGATAGAAGAAAGAACAGGGTAATAAAGAAGTTAATGAAAGAAAGGAGACTGGGAAGAGTTGATTGGAGATGTTGTGGAAGTTCAGCAGTAAAAATGCTGTGAAAAGTAATGAATACTTGGACTGTTCAGCTGTGTTAGGTAACCCACAATTACAGTACCAGTTACTGTTTAGGTGAGGTTTGCTGATCAGTTGGAAACCTTGGTTGGAGACTAGCTTTCATATGTAAAAATGGCTGGATTATTATAAGGATGTCATAGTCTGAGCCTTCTTGTCTTTTGCTAGATGATTTGACTTGTGTGATCATCTGGTGTTAGTATTCCAACAGGACAATTGTTTGATTCTACTTTCTGGGGATTATTCTGAGCTTCCAAAAATGTTATTGGATTACATCCTAAAAGATCAAGTTTGTCAGTATTGATTTGATTCATCCACAGATAGGGTGATGTTCTTTAGTCGTAATTCCTGCATTCGTAACTTCAGGGTTCTCAGCTGCAGTCCTATGTCTGACCAGACTTTTCAGAGCTCTTCTCCTAGGGTGTGATGTTCTTTATTCACAATTCCTGTAGTCATAACTTCAGGGTTCTCAGCTACAGGCAGAGTCCTATGTCTGACCAGAGGTTCAGAGCTCTTCTCCTCTTTCCTGTGCTGCTGTTACATCTCCTAGCCCCCGGGCGTATTCTAGATGATGTGTTTCTCTCAAAGCAGTAGCTCTCATGTCTGATCTTTTTAAAGGTCACAATTAAAAATCACAGCATAACTACAACATTCAAGTACAATGTTATTTAACTGCTTTTGACTCAGAATTAGAGCATAATGAACTAAATAATGTGAAAATAAAACAATAACAGTATAACATAAAATGGAATAAATACTACAGGCATGGCTGAGAGTCAATAACAGTGATAGTGAATAGAATAAGTAAGCTGGAATATGTGAGCCTTGAGGGGAACTATTAAAACCTCTGAGCAATGAGGCTTCCCAAGATCACCTAGGTAGTAGATCTCAGAGGAATTGGGCTTGAAAAGCCAATGAATGAATCCCAGGGGAATTGAGCCACATCCTCAGAACTGGATGCAGTCCCTTGTAGCAGAGCAGAAGTCATAAGGACAGTAGAGCACAAGCAGCTCTTTTAGATAGATGTGTGTCATATAGGACAAAACAGGCCAGATTAAAAACCTTTGCTTGATACGCAACCCTGCAGATACCCACTGAAGGCTCTGAAGAATCAGTGTAATGTGTTTGTTGATGTGAAGTGTAGGATTTTCATCTGTCTCACTGATGCAGTAGCTTTTAGGCTATAGCGGTTGTATTCTGCCCGTTATACAACAGCTGGCCTCCCTCCCACACCTTCACTCTGATTGCTGGTTGGACAGACCATTGGAGGGAATCTGCAGTCAGAGTGAAGCTTTCGTCAGTACTTTCTTGCTATCTTGAGAGGAAGCCTTTCGGAGACTTCACTGAAGCAATGGTCAGCCTTGAAGATTCCTTCTGTCAGATAAATTTCCTCTGGGGTGCCCTTCCATACAGATTAAAACAATTTTTTTTTTAAAGCGAGCAGTAATCTATTTTTTTACTAAAGTGGTATTCCCCTTTAAGAATACTGTTCCTTTTTTTTCACAAAATGGAAGCTTGTCAGGGACTCAGTATGTTTTTAGATTTGGAGGCTATTTTTGTAGTAAAAGTATTCTTCTTTTACTTACGATTGAGGTTTGTGATATTTAAAAAACAAAAAAAGAACTGTTTTAATGGGCAGAAAAAGTTTTTTTAATGCTTGCATACACTTTGTGACAACCTACTTGTTTTATCGGTCAGGATGTATTTATTCTTTTTTCTGCAGTACTATTGTTTTTTTTTTAGTTCCTCCCCCCCTCCCTTGCACATCATTCTTACCGGCCTTGCCCCCAGTGTCCCCCATCCACACCAGGTTTACCAGCTAGTCTCCTACCCCATACTTACTCTGGAGTTGCAGGGGCTGGTCATGGATCCAAAGGGCATCCCAGGGGCTCATCCGTCTTTGCTTCCATGTGGAGGGGAGGTTATCGGCGGATAGAGAGCATGGTCTTGGTTTAGTTAGCAATTTGAGTACTAGAGAGGTGGGCACAGATTTTGGTAGAATAATGGAGTTACTGAGGTATTATTGTTGGGTTTCTTGTGGAGTAGGGTTTGTGAGATGGGATTCTCATGAACTGAGGTTGATGTGTTTATCTTATTATTGGTAGGTTTGTTTGTTGTTTGAGGGGGTTCTTATGTATGCTGTCGATAAAGTGGGAATTGAAAATATGGGCTATTTGTTGTGGGTCTTTATCAGGAAAAGGAGATGGGTTTTGTGAGGTCCCAGGAGTAAGAAGATAAGTAACTGATTTCCAGGATTTTTTGGAGTTATTTCTTTGACTCGATACTGAATGAGCTGCAGGAATTTCTGGCAAGTACTGGTTGTGTACTACATGTGACAATCTCCTGTATTCTCCATATGTCTGAACTATGGGGTAGGGTTGCAAGACGGAAGCCTTTTCGTATACAGAAAAACATCCAGGCCTGGGTAAAATTTGCAAAACAAAACATCAAGTCTCCCAAAAGCATGTGGGAAAATGTGTTATGGTCTGATGAGACCAAGGTTGAACTTTTTGGCCTCAATTCCAAAAAGTATGTTTGGCGCAAAAACAACACTTTGCATCACCAAAAGAACGCCATAACCACGGTGAAGTATGGTGGTGGCAGTATCATGCTTTGGGGTTGCTTTTCTTCAGCTGGAACTGGGGCTTTAGTCAAGGTGGAGGGAATTATGAACGGTTCCAAATACCAGTCTGGCTTCACCAGAAGAAAATTAGTTTTAGAATGGCCCAGCCAGAGCCCAGACCTGAATCCAGTAGAAAATCTGTGGGGTGACCTGAAGAGGGCTGTGCACAAGAGATGCCCTCGCAATCTGATAGACCTGGAGCACTTTTGCAAGGAAAAGTAGGCAAATATTGCCAAGTCAAGATATGCCATGCTGATAGACTCCTACCCAAGAAGACTGAATGTTGTAATTAAATCAAAAGGTGCTTCAACACAGTATTATTTTAAGGGTATGCACACTTATGCAACCAGCTTATTGTACGTTTTTTATTTTTTTTATATTTTTCCTATAACAGATTTGTTTTTTCAATTGAATTGAACAGGTTATAGGTCACATTAAAGGTGGGAAAAGGTTTGAAATGATTTACTGTGATCTCATTTTTTTATATCACAAAACCTAGCATTTTAACAGGGGTGTTTACACTTTTTATTTCCATTGCACTTGAGTGTGGGTTCTGTGTGTAAAGCCTAGTAAATGGTCACATAGAATATCAGAGAGGGTGCCACTATTGGAATATTTGTGTGGATCTGAGACTTGGATCCAGTCCAAGGTGGATTATGGTTATTTGTTTAGTGTTTGTGTAGGACCTGTGACAAGCTGAGTATATACCTATGCAGGTTAGTACAATTAGCTGGGTAATTTGATATAAATTTTTTGCCAGTTAATGTTAGTATCTCCTAGAATGATTGTTTCATTGGATATATTATGGATTGTCCAAGATAGAAAACCTTCCAGGATAAGGATGTTTTGGCGGCGGGGGTGGGGGTGGGGGGGATATATAGTGCTGTTGATAAATGTTTAGTATTATTTATTTGTAATGATGCTAGTAACATTTCCATGTTAGCAAAGGTTGGAACAGGCTTGGGAAAGAAAATAACAGTTTAGGAGTTTAGATTAAAGCTATGCCCCCACCTTTCTTTTGAAGTCTGTCTTTGCGAAGGACATTGTAACCTGTTGGAACTATTTCAGTGTCAGATAGATGTGGCTTTTAGCCAAGTTTCTGTTTACAGCTACTATATCAGGGATGTAATGAGAGAGCCAGGCATGAAATTCAGTAATTTTGTTACAAATACTCCGTGTGTAGATTGTTATAAGTTGGTTTTGAGTGTTAGTGAGAAAAGTAGAAGGGGGGGATATGGCTGATATTGGGAGTGAGGGAAGGGCCAGGGTTTCGATGTGCATCACCACTTTGAGATAAATAACAAGAGTTGACTAATAAGGTGGGAGAAGTGGTACATTTTAGAAGTGGACCTAGGTAAAGTATAGGGAATCATTTTGAGTTTGCTGTTGATGGGGAGGGCTCTGAATTTGGTGATGTGTATATTGCTATATATGAATAAAGAAGATGAGCTAGAGTAGCTAGTTGTATTGTATAGTGGTGTTCTACTTAGGGTAGGTGTTTTAGAATAAAATATGGCTTGCTTGCACTGGAGGGAGGTGGTCTGATTTAGTGTTAAAAGTGGATTGCTGAGGGAGAAAATGAAAATACCTAATAGCATGGGGTTGAGCATTTTGTAGAGTAATTGATATGGGATATAAGATAGATGTAGAATAAGTAGTGTTAGGATGGTTGTTATTTAAAGTGTTATAGGCACTTGGTGTAGGATACTTAGGTGGTGGTTGTGGAGTGGATGATTGGATAGTGATGTGTGGGGGAGTGGTTTAAAGAGTACAAGTATAATGGGAATGGAGGTAGGGTAGGGGAGCGAAGTGAGCCAGAGTGTAAAGAAGGCAAATGGAACAGGTTGTACCAAGCATGGAACAGCTCTGAAAAAAACTCATTAAGGATAGACATTTGGGCAAATATGGAAGGACAAAAGTTAAGGCAAAAGTTTACATTTACAGAGTAAAGTTATAATTAAGAGATAGTCCTCTTGACTTGAAGCAAGTATTGCAGTTAAGAATGGGGAGGTAGGGTAGTACAATAAACAAATTTTAGAAGCTTTCTGGTACAGTAGTACCAGTGAAGAAGCCTGGCAGGTAGAGCACAATAAAGAGAGTTTTACAGATTATTGGCACTAATTTCTGGGGGGGGGGGGGTGCAAGTTCTGGTAGTAAAGTAACAGCGTAGTTACCCCTTTAATTGTAATAGGCTTACAATTAGTTCTGATATTCACTTGGGTTGTTTGGAGAGACTTGTAGTGTATCCATTGATTGGATAATCTTTCTTGATCTTTTCAAAGCCTTCAACATGCTCACCCACCAGCTACTCATACACACACTTAAAACTATCCCCCTAGATGTCCAAGCTATCCAGTGGTTCAAATTTTATCTGAGTGGTAGACAACAGGCTGTACTATGGCAGAACAAACTATCTTCCCTTCTACCTATCACCCTTGGTGTCCCTCGGGGCTCTATATTAGGACCCCTGTTTTTTTTCTGTCTTTATTAATGACCTGTACACAGTCACCCCAACAGCTACCTGCATTCAGTATGTTGATGACACCACTTTGGTTTGCTCTGCCACCTCCCCTTTAAGTTTGCAGACTGTCCCAAAATGTTTTTAATACTGTTGAAAATTGGCTCTGTAATTGGCGTCTCCTGTTAAATCCTAACATAACGAAGCTACTGCTTTTCTCCCCCACTTGTAAAGCCTCCGCTCCAACCTTTACTATAAAATCTAACACTGGCACTGTCATAGTCCCAGATCTCTGTACCAAACTCTTAGGTGTAACAGTTGATAACCTCAAGTTTGATATGCATATTAATCAAACTGTTTAAAAACTTAATAAAAAACTTTGCTCACTATACAAGATCAAACCTTTCCTCACTCCACTAGCTAGGACGGTAATTGCCCGTACACATCTGCTTTCCACCCTCCTTTATGCATCCCCTCCCTTCACAAACTTGAGTAAGTCTGACCTTAATAAATTCTCTAGCTGTTTTAGTCATATTGCTATATTTGCCACTGGAGTAGCATACAGAACACACCACTGTCTGAACCTAAAGAATCTAAGGTGGCTAGAACTGCCTATCCAACTTCAGTACAATCAGCTAATAGTAGCATATAAAATTCTCTACCAACCTGAAAACACACCCGTACTTACAAAAATTATCATCCTTTACAGCAACCTCAAGACACTTTGCTAATCCAACAAATTACTAGTCCAAACCCTCAAAAGCAACAACTCATCTGGAGACTCTATATGCCAACTCTGTTGCCAAAATATGGAACTCACTTCCTGCTGAGCTTACTTCAGAACCCGTTTTAACCCAATTCAAAAATAATCTAAAACAATACTTTAAAAGGCAATGGCTATGTCCTTGCTCTAATCCTGCCTAACTCTGGCAATATAAATGTGCTAAAGAGGTCTTTTGGCCACCCCTACATTGCTTCCTCTTACTCTATAACAAATCAGATTTATATACGACAGAATGAATGACTTATCCTATGTATTGTATCTGTAACAGTGCTTTAACTTGTTTAATGTAACAGTTTTTCTGTATGTATGTATGGAGCTTTTCTCACTGGGCCACCGCTGAAAATGGACAAGTATCCTGTCGGACTATCCCGATCAATAAATGTAAAATAAATAAGTAAATGAAGAGATGCCTCCATATCCCTGTTCAGGAATGCAGCAGACTAGGTGCTTTGCTGGAATGATGGCTGAGATATTGCCCTTTATTTTCTGTAAAAAGGAATAAAGTGGGATAGAAGGGGATGGAGTACTATAGATCGACGGGAGAGGAGTAGAGAGTGAAACAGGTAGTTAGGAATTGAACTATGTAGGTATAAATAAGAGCAGGAGGAGGCAGAAAATAATGTCAGTAGAGAGTATGAGGTACTGGTGCAGCGGTAGCGTTGTCGCCTCACAACAAGAGGTTCTCCCATTTGATTTGCGGCTGGAGTGCCTTCTGTGTGGAGTCTGCATGTCCTCCCCGCGGTCGAGTGGCATTCAAAAGACATGCGTGAATGGGCCTGCCTTCGTTGAAGGTTGGGCGTCGGGCTGGCACCTCGGCACTGTAAAAATTGACTGCCAATCATTAGCGGACCAGAGTTCTGCTGTGGCGACCCCTAACCGGGAAAAGCTGAAAGAAAAACAACAGAGTATGAGGCACAGGACAGGCACAGTAGCAGTTATGGGTGTAACACACTATATTGCTATTCTAACAAATGTAAGACTCAAGTAAAAAATCAAATGTATGTTAGATTACTAAAAATATACAGCTATTTGTTACACCCTCAACATGGCATAGCACAAATCAGTACAAGAATAGTAGTCAAATGGCTTGGTAATAAGAGAAACAAATGCATTAATAATAGTTGACGGAATACAAATTAATTATTAAATGACTATCTGTTGCAGAGACAAGACAAATGCATTAATATAGTCAAAAGCATACAAGCTAATTTTTTAAATGACTATCCGTTGCTAAGACAAGCTACAGGGCAGAATAACAGTATGCATATAAGTAATATGCAGCTTAGGCATTCTTTTATCTCTTGGGGGAAAAAGAAAACAATTACAGTGAGATATATGTACATCAAATGTTTAGTTCTGGTTTAAGGAAACAACTGCACAGGCTGTCACTTAATATACCATTTAGGAGAGAAATGAGTAGGACTTAAAGATGGGCTACTTCAAAAATTAAGTAGATTTAAAAAAAATGACTACTTAAACGAAATAGTAGCGTGCGCCTAAATGAATAACAGCACAGTGGATTACATTACGTTATCAACTGGAATATGTAGTAGTTAAACACAGAGTCACAATTTCCCTCTTTAGCTGCTTTTAAATCAAATAGGTTAAGCAGCAAATTAAGTAAGTGGTCATCTAGTTTTTATCTCATAACGGGGCCAAGCATACCAGTCTATTTCAACTATATGGACGCCGTGCACAGTAAACTGTTAGGCTTATAGTAGTGGTTATGGGAGATGCATCTAAATCAGTATGAGAGTCACCGACTAAACTGCTGTTGGAGTCCGTTTTATATTTATTTTTTGTTTTACATTTGTTGACCGGGATAGTCCGACTGGATGCATGTCCATTTTCAGTGGCGGCCCGGGGAGAAAAGCTCCAAGGGTAAGCAGATACAGCATTACATAATACCAGCATTACATATTACAAACAGACTATTTACAGTGATTACATAAGTAAGCAAGTTAAACAAGTTCCACAGGTTAGAGTTAATCCCGAGTGTAAGTCAGGATTAAATTAAATTACACAGTAAGATGGTTAACAGATTTTTACACATTCTAGAGAGTTAGCCAGGCTTGATACATTGACATAGCCAGTTATGTATATATGTGTGTGTGTGTGTGTGTGTATATATATATATATATATATATATACACACACACACCACTTTTCTCTTACAGCCAGAAAATGTTAATAAGCATCCAAACAATGAGTGGAAACTATCGGCAATTAATAATTTCCACATATTAAAAGACATCGGTGCATTTTCAGTCAGCAGGTAGAGGCTTGATCACGTTGCAAGTGTATTACATCTTAAAATCACAAAAATTACCTTTTTTGACAATGGATTTTCTTGACTTGAAAATAATTAACACAGTCAGTACCACCAGATCGGGGGGGGGGGGGAGTCAGAAGGGGAAAGAAAGAAAAAAAGCGCCAAACACTAGATGGGGGATTTAAATGGCATGAAGCATCATGGGAGAGTGGGCGAGTGTGTGAAAGTCAGAAGGGTGGGTACAGACTACAGAAAAAGCAGGCAGGGATACACAGTGCACTGAATAGCTCAGAAAAATATATCATTAAGGATATAAGTTTGGGCAAATATGGAAAAAGAAAAACTGAGGGTTACAAAATTCTTAACTACCAGGCACGTGTGGAAGTTTATTCTGTGTTGTGCAAACAATTTGAGTGAATGCTGTGCTAGACTTCCTTCAGAAGGTTGCATCTTTTTGAATCCTGTTGTTTTTATTGTAAGTATCAAAACATAAGTTTGAAGAGTGTGTATGATTATGCCAATATTGTATCTAGGGCTGCTGCTACAGTTTTGTGGCAGTGTGCTTGAGTATGTAATCAAAATTTGCTGATTAAGTAAAATTTGAATTTTTGAATTCTGCTTCAGATAAAGTGGTTTTGTTTTGGCCCATCTGCTACCCAGGTCCTCAAGCAATTTGCTGAAAAAGGGAAGTTAATTCAGGGAATGTCTTAAGATTCAAGTCCCCCTTTACAAATCTCCCAAATTCTCTTTTCTTTAAAAAAAAACAAAACAAGTAATCTCTGCCAACACCAGACAAACAGGGAGCAAAGAATAAAAAAATAGAGATTGCAGTAGGGGAACAACAACAAACAAGGATCCTTTCCAAAAAGGGAAAGTTTAATCTTCAGAATGATTATGTCAGCATTTACACTCCTCCACCCTCCTGCTTACATATGTTTAAATCAGTCCCAGAATGTGTCGCTTTATATTCCTCTTTGGAAACATTGTTTTGGACTCTTCAGTGTTAAAAGTGGTTCAGGAGGGTTGCAGTTGTTACTTCATACAAATACCTCCTTTCAAGTGGAATGTTTTGAACCAAACACATTTTTTCCTCTTGTTTTGTCAACACATTCTCACCTGAGGAGTACTAGACCCAGTGCTTATTGATCAAAGGAGCAAAAACCTATATTCCAAAACATTTCTGGTGCTGAGGAAAGAGCTTTCTTGAGAGACCAGAGCTAGATCTTTCCTTTCTCAGTCTGTATGTGGATGTACCAATTTCACAATGATGACCTTCTATTCCCTGTTACCTCTCATATCTCCTTTGAGTTGTCATGGTAACATTAGATCTAAAGGATGCTTATCACATTCCTGCAGCCACAGGTTTTTGGAAGTTTCTGTGATTTTCTGTATATGGATAGCTTTGTCAGTTCTCTGCATTACCTTTTAGGTTATCTACATGTCCAGTGATATTTTCATTGTCTAGGTCCAGTATGAGCTTATTGCAGACTACAGGGCATTCACGTTTCTTTATTTTAGATGATTTACTTCTCTTTGTAGAGTCTTTTCCCAAATGTCAAGAGTCTTTGACATGGGTTTCAACACTTCTTACCAAACTGGGATTGCAGATGAATGTACAACAATCATCTCTGACTTCATCATACAGGATTGTGCTTCTAGGCTGGCTTCTAGACACCTGTCAACAAAAGGATTTTCTTACACAAGAAAACAAACTTTCCTGAACTTTTGCAATCATTGTTAGATTTCTGCAAGAAAATTTCTCATGATCCAAGGGTGTATGGCTTTCTTGATTCTCATGATTTCTCTTAACCAAAAGTCAGTGGTTTCTCAGAAGTACATGGACCCACCGTCTGCATCCTCTATAAAATTTCAGATACCAATTTTGGGCTGTGTTGAAAAGTAGCTGCACTGGTGGAGACAGTAAATAAAATTGAATCCAGTCTGCACTTTTCTTCTCAGACCCCAAGCCAGTCTGTGACCACAGACATCTCAGGTTTTGGGAAACAATTTCTATGGGGGTAAAGGCGCAAGGCCTGTGCAACTCATCAGACTGACCAAAGCACACAAACATCAGAGATGTTGGCTGTGATATACACACCTTAAAGTTTCTTCATCACCTATGACCTGTTCAGGTAATTAGACAATTCAGTCATGTGGTACATAAGCAAGTGTGGGGAACCATGTCATACTGTCTATAGAGGCTTGCTGTTATAGCTTGAGAGTTAACTCTGCAGCTTTCCATAACCCTCCAAATATCTTAAATTCTATCAAAGCAAAATATAGTTACAGACATGCTGAGCAGGACCAGAAGTTGATCAGTTGTGGAGAACACCTCAGATAGATAGATTTGCCTTCTTTCAAAACAGAGGGCTAAACAAGTTCTGCTTGAGAGCTCCTTGCAGTCAAAGATGGAAAACAGATGCATTTTCATTTTCATGATCAAAAATTTTCCTTTATACATTTCCATCCTTTCAGCTGATAACAAGGATAATTCTTAAGATTCAGGAGAACTTTCCAGATGTCATTGTGATGACTCCCTTTTGGGCCATGTAACATTTTTCTCCCTTCTTACGGAATTGGCCATGGCAATTATCACAAGCTTCCTCATAAACTGGATCTATTCACACAAGACAGGGAGGGTGTGATGGTTCCTAATCTCAAACAACTTCAGCTGTCCGGTGATTTGATTTTGATTCCTTTTAGGCACCTATTTCATGAGGGCAATACAGCAGGTATTAAGGGAGGCAAGAAAACCTGGTACTAAGAAATCTTATATTGGCAAGTGGAAAATAGTTTCTTGGTGCCTAGCCTATAACCAGGGTTCATTCAGGGATTATGTATCACTTGTTCTGAAATATTTGTGTGAATTTACTCTGGCCTGTCTTACTACTCTGTCAAGGTACATCTTGTGGCCATTTTAGCATGTCTGCCCATGGATCCTCCCCTTTCTTCTCTGTTTTTAGTAAAACGGTTTCTCTGGGGGGGGGGGGGGATTACATAGTAGGCAACTTTATGCTGGAAAAGTTAAGCATGTCTCCCTTTGAACCGGTCTTATTAAAGGTTCATTACTTGGAAGATTATTTTTATTGCTCCAACATCTTCAAGGAGAGTATCTTGAGTTGCAAGTTCTCATGCTGGGTGAATCCTATCTGGACTTCCACAATGATAGGGTCTCATTAAGAACAAGTGCCTTATTTATGCCCTTGGTTGTTTGAGTTAATTCTGAGTCAAGCTGTCAGTCTCCCAGTGTTCTAACCAGAATTTCAGAACCAGGAAGAAAAGGGTTTTCATATTCTTGACATGCATAGACAGCTCAGGTACTATCTTGACAGTACTAAGTCATTCAAAAAGGTTGATCAGCTGTTTATTTCTTTTGATGGGGAAAAAAGGACAGTTTTGTTTTTGAATTACCCACTGATGCAGTAGCCCACCATTACCCTACATCTGTATAGTTAGTTAAGATATAAAGTTATTTGTTGTTTATATCTTTTAGAGGCTCAGGATAAGAATGCTCTTCCCTCTATATGGGAAAGGAAGTCCTGAAGCTGTCTTCACTCTCTCTGCTGATTTCCCTCAAAGAGTTTTGACCAGTCTGCAGTCAGAGTGAAGGTCTGAGTGGGAGCCAGAGCTTTGTGAAGTTAGTCAGTTGAGTCCTTGGCAGGGTACAACCCATAGAGACAAAAGGCTACTGGAGCAGTGAGGAATTAGAACATCACCTGTTGTGGAAAGCGCAAATGACATAACTGCTTTATCTGTATCTGGGGTAGTCTCCTTTCTGCTGTCAAGTACTTTGTAAATGAACTGTACTTAAAGGAGTTTTCCTTGTTATGCTAATAGTGAATGAATGCATGGATGGTGGTGCAAAATTCTCTGCTACAATCCTTTCTGTTTTGGACTTAAAACGAAGTCTTTCTTTTTCCCGTCAGGTATGAAGAGGGAGATTTTGAAAAAGCTGCTGAACTGTATAAAAGGGCCATGGACATAAAAGAGACGGAAATCTGCCTAATAGAAGGAAAAGTGCGATCTATGCATTCATCCAGTGGTGACACCTTTAGTTTAAAGAACATGTTGCGGCCAAATGCTTACCCCGAGTAGAAATACGTGATGCCTGTTGAAAAACACCAGTGAATAACTTGCTACAGTGTCTGAGGAAAATCTGCATTACTAGAGTCCAGACTGTGGACAACTATAGAAAACGTGAAAGGAGAGTTGACAGCTGAAAGCGATGGCAAAATGAGTACCACTGTAATTGTCCTTCATAACCATGCACATTTCTTCAGCATATGTTTGTGGATAGTCTTGATAACTCAATGCTGCTGTTTGATTCTGGGTAGAATTGTTTTGATGTCTCAAGTGCTGCTGTTTGATCATGGGTGGGTGTACCTTTCCACTGGAATATTTACGTACTAGAACTGCTGATGTTTCTTTACTTAAAAAAAAAAAGTTGCCTTAATATAAATGTAAGCCTGTCTTAACTTCAGCAAATTGGCTGTAGAAGGAAGTCACTGCTGTGGTTGGTAAGTTAAATCCTGAAAATCCCTAGAATGTTATCCTGCCACAGGTATCCATTGCACTAGTCCTAAAGGAGCTGGCTTTGCAACTGGCTAGCTTGGGCACTTGCCAAACTAACCTGCTCCTTCATGTCCCCACTAACACTACCACATCATTGAACTTGGTTAACTGGATTCCCCTGGCAGGTAATATATCCCCTCCAGCTTTACAGGTATAACCTTTCTCATTTTGTCTGAATTTGGGTTTCAGATGTAAAAATTGCATTTTATTTCCCTTGTTTGTTAAATTATGAAAAGTGGTTTCAAACATTAAAAAAGTATAAAGCACTGTATTTTGCCAGGGTAGCAAAACCTGACTTAAATTTAAATTTAAAGATGTTATTTTTCCCATATCAGAACTGTTTCCAGTAGTGATATACACATTAATCCATAGCATATACTGCAACTGCATCACACACTGAGGCCCATCTTCAGTATGGGACTTTCAAATCATGTATGTAAGCAGAAGCAGTCATGAAGTTCCATCCTGCGTGACCTTTAATACATATTGTCAAGTCAAACATCTTTCTGTCTAGTTTGTGATGTCAGCAGTTTCTACTGTGCTGCTTGATCACTGACTTAGCCACATACCTTTTCATAAAGAAATGTTTGTGCATTATGTAAATCCCTGATAGTCTTCCGGTTTCATTCCTCCATACCATGTTGGTTGATGTTTTTCTTCTGATGAAAGTCTTACCTGTTAATTGAAGTGAAATGGTAATGCTAACCCTGCTCTACAATACCTTTGTGTGTGTATATCTGTAACATACGTCTCTGGTATGCTAGCAGATATATGCATAGTTTTCCCCTGGTTGCACAGTAGAACTCTGATTGTGACTCTGTGGTGTCTTAGTTGTATAGTTTCCATTTCCCTTTAATCCTTTTTCAAGGCTGAAGCAGCTGTACCCAGAATTTCAGACAGGACCTCACTAATGGCTGAAAAATACCTGTGTGATACTATTAGTTAGGTCTCTAGTGCTGGTGTTTGTTCATCCTGTTTGAGTGAATGGGTTCCAAGAGTTATGGGGTTATTCATTGCAGGGAAGGCTGTACAAAGAAGATCTCTTAGAAGAATCTGCAAGATTGCATAGAGGGATAAGGACTTTAATATGCCAAAGAAGCTATGAATTCTAAGATCCAAAGTCATTTTAGTGAAAAAACGGTGAGGTCTGTCAATGTGGTTTATAGGCATTATATAAAATGATGGGCATAGTAAGGGGGAATGAAGTGGAACTTTAACTTCTGTGGATCTTGAGAGGATACCTTGAAGGACAAGTTCTGCAAGATAGAATGATTTTCTAAATGTGATAGAGATGTGGTGGTCAAATTTAAGTGGAATGTTATCTGTATGGTATGTGGCATTGGTGGTGGATTTGCCAAAGGAAACCACAGTGGATACCCTATCAGTGATGGTAAGTCAGTGAGTGACCCACCAAGCATTTGTGTGCTTGCTCTAGCCTCTGCTGTTAAATTTTATTATCAGAATGGGATATGATGACTGCCCTCAGTTTGCAGTTACTAGCAAATTAGCCATAGTCCATTTAATACTAGCTTTCACATCAGAGAAATATATGCAAAAGAAGATAGCACCCAGGACAGAGCCTTGTGGGACTCTGTTTATAATACTTCTTTGTCTTATCGGAGATCCCCAATCTTAACAATATGTGTGTGTGTCAGTTAGCTATCCAATGAACTAGATATGGATTAATGTTGATTTTGGGAGAGTTTGTTAATCCCAACATGGGGAGCAGAGCTAAAGCCTTTTCAAAGTTTAGTTTGTCAGCATGGACTGTATAATTTTTATCCATGATCTCGGTGACCCTTTTGAAGAACTCTACCAAACTGAGCAGACTTGTTCTGCCTTTTAAATTACTAAATTGGTGTGCATCCAGGGATATATAATCATATAGATTGATTATTAGTTAAAATTATTCCATATTCTTGGAAATATACTGGTGAGACTGGTAAGCCTATAACAGTAGTGAAGGGATTACATTTATGCTCCACAACAGTTGTTCTCCACACTTCGAGAAGTAACCATTGCAGAAGCTCTGGTTGAAGAGTTGATGGAGGATTTTGTTGGGCGTGGCTTAGTACTTCTCGGCAAACATTGAAAGATTTTGTCAGGACCCATGTAATTAAGTATTTTTAATTCTGGAACTTCTCAAAAGGACTTGGTCAGAGTGATTTTGGAGGCAAAGTACAAAGGGAAATGAAGACGCAGATGGGAGAACGGATGGTGTGAAGTTGGAAGAGAATTGGTCTGCAAAAATATTAGCACTGTCTTTGGGGGTGGGTCACCGAAGGAAGTAGCATTACAGATATGTTTAATGTAATTGTTGTTTACTTCTAAGCTTACTAATTTTGCTGAAGAAGGTTTTATGGTGGCCTTTTGAATTGTTTGCAGCACTAAGTTCATAGCTGATTTTGCATTTCCTAATGGTAGAGTTGAGGGATTCACTTACTGTTTTAAATCCCTTTTATAATGATGAAATGGAGATCTTTATAAATGGCCAGGAATATTCCCTTTTTAGTTAGAAATTATTGATGTTGGAGTTTTAATATGGGTTTAGTTTTAAACTTATAATTATGCTTGTGTCATATTGGTATAGATATCTCAAGACATCCATCTAAGCAAGCAAGCTATGATGGCCTTGAGCGTGGACAGTACAGGGGAAATAATGAATCACCCAGGGGTGCTGTGATGCCCAGCATTACAAGAAGAGTTCCTCGTCACCCCTGGAAAGTCTCTTATTTCCCATGCAACATCCACCCTGGAGAGCATTAATGCACGTGGATAATGAGCTGTTAAAAATGTTTTGTATTTTTTATTACTGTATACAGTTTTATCACTTTTTTTGTTCATCCACCCTATAGTTTCATAGTGCTGTAGCATACACAAGTATTTTTGAGCAAGTGTTTTGTATCCAAATTGTAAGTTATTTAAATATTTAATCTATGTCTGTCTGTTTGTCTGTGTGTGTATAGGTCCCCTACGGAATTTCGAAGCTTAAAACTTCAAAATCCTGAACGGAGATTGGCATACAGCACGAAACGGGCGATTTCCCTTTTCCTCGGTATAGTGTGATCTCGGAGTTGGTATATTTAAGTTGCAGGGGATGTGCGGGGTGCAGGGGGGCTTGCCCCCTTGCAGAAACATGTTTTGTGATGTGTTGACTGCTTTTGGAGACGGTGGTTCTTAATTTCGAGATTCCAACATCTCTAGGTTCTGAATTCGATATTCTGAACTTCGGGCTTTTGGTATTTTGTAATTAAGAAGTGAATCCATATATATATATATATATATATATATATATATATATATATATATATATTATATATGTGTGTGTGTGTATATATATATATATATATATATACACACACACACACACACACACACACACACACACACACACACACACACACACACGTGCCTGGTTCTTGACTGAGTACACCTCAAGATATCTCATTATGATCGTGTTCATGAGCGCCTCTGATCAGTCCCTGACTTTTGCCTCATGTTTTTGCTTTCTCCCCCAAAATGTTTAAGTTTCTGGTCACTGAATATTACAGTCGGTCAATAAAACCAGACATTATAGTTTCATACTTATTGTTCAGAAAATGTGTGTGGATTGAAAACCTGTTGTTCTGTTTACATTTTCAGTGAATTAGGGTTATATTTAAAAATTATCCCTGATTTTAGGTCCCCCTTATTATTGGCTTATTCCAAAATTCTTGAGCAAAGAAGTCGAGAAGTATGCTGTCTCTCTATCTCTTTTACACACACGTGTGTGCAAGCGTGATTACAAAAGTTTTTTCTTTCTTTTATTCACCCTTACTAAAAGCAGCTTTAAAAGCTGAGCTTTGTGAGGAAAAAGTTCACTGCAAGTTCATTTAATTGCTATGTAAGCTAATTTTTAAAAATTTACACTTAAGCGTAAACAAGATGGAGTATTTTTTTATTTTTTTTTCTCAGCCCATGCTTCACTGGAGCTTAATATGCTTCCATAAACCAGCTGACTTTGTCATTTTTTTTTTTGTGGGCAACACCCATACATTAATACGTTGCTGGAGAACATTCATTCTCCAGTAGAATATTTTTTTATGCTTTACCCATTGTCTAAGAGGGAGAAAATTTCAGAGAAGGTAGCAGCCTTTGGTAGATTTGCTTGGACGCTGCACCATCTGTGATTATCAGCAAGACAGGTAAAAGTGTAGTAGCTTGTTTTGGAAAAATCCCTGATAATGTGGAGTAGTAGTAGTTAAGATTTGTTAAGCAAGTTTTCAGGGAGAAGGTCACAGGAGAGAGGGTCTTGTTTGACTAGGAAGGGGATAGCTTGCAGAGTGATGTAATCGGGGGATATGTTAATGAGAAAAACATGTAGAGCACTGACTATTGCATGGTAATCATAGGAATCGATCAGAAGAGTTCAGAAAAAAAATGGAAAGCAAGGTTAGATAAGCAATTCACAAAGAAACAACAGAAAGGCATATGTATGGCTCCTAAATATGCAACAAATTCAAAAAGAGTTAAGATTTTTGATTGCAAAATTTTTATAGGTACTGTTATTTGGAGGTGTAATGGGGAAGAAGGAGGTACTTGGGAACATATATTTTCGGAGTGTGATCATTTGGCAGACTTTAAAAATTCCTTAGAGAGTACTGTGTCATAGTAAAACCTTGTTAAATTTAATTATGGTTGCTGCCAGAAAAGCAGTTACTAGAAAATGGAAATCAGAGTCTGTTACAACTTTTACTACTTCAAGTGTGGTTGTTGTAGAGATAAAGAACAGGAAGTGGGATATTTAAAAAGGGGAGGAGTAAATTATATAAAAAAATAGAAATTGTGGCAACAATACATGTACAGAAATATTTTTGAGGAGGAATGAGGTTTAAGAGAAGACAGGAATTGAACAATTTTTGTATTATTGGATTGATTGTATTGCATAGAAGATTACATATGCTGTATAATGTTTGTAAATGTGAGCTTCATATGGTTTGATTACTTTTATATAAATGTAAGTTTGCCTGTGTCACAAGTGATAATTCAATAAAGGTGTTTAAAAAAAAAGATGTAGAAGTCTGACACCTTTGATGGCAGTCGAACAGGTTGGTCAAGATTGTTGCTGTTTACAAAGTTCAGAAATCTGTGGGTGTATTTGTTCTTGATAGTTGCCAGTTTATATGTGGATAGTTAAATTTGCCATAAGAAAAGTATTTGGTTCAGTGGTTTACTTTTTTAACTGGATCAGGTGTTCTGCATTCTCTAAGAGACCATAGATGGGACTCTGTTAAGACTACTCTGGCAGTATCTTTATGATATATTTTATTGAAGTTTGCTGCTAGTTATCACTTTACTTTTTTTTAGTATTGTGGCTGCAGTGTTCTATATCTCTTCTGGCTGTATGCCTTGTTCTTCTCAGTATACTTGGATTGGTGTCATAGGCAGATATTTATCACCCATCCCCCTTTTTGTTGTCAGTATTATAAATATCAGATTTGACATTGTATCCTACTTAAAATACACTCCTTATGTAATATGCGTCTTTCATGACAGGCAGGTGATATCCCACATAGGTAGTCCCTTCTGCCTGTTTTTCATTATGTTGTTTAGAAGTCTTTTGTAAAGTATTGTGCCTTTATGTCAGTCATGCCAGTCAGTTTTGCTTCTGTCTTCTTGTCACAATCACCTTAGTTATTTTTCATCTTTCTTCCAAAATTGTAATTTTTGAAATGTGGATAGCTTAGTTTAACTGCCCAGTTAACTTCTTTTTGTGTATGTGTGTGTGCTTGTGTGTGTGTGTGTGTGGGGGGGGGGGGCTGTTTTCTTACTGACCCCTTACTATTAATCTTTCCCTGTGGCTACACCATAGACCAGAGCCTTTTAGCCTACATGATTCTGGGAGGGAGAAGGGTGAGAGGCCATTCAAATTTGGGACCAGGATTTTACATATGCACTCCTGAGGAGAGGACATGCATTAGACCCCCTCCAAGAGATATGCCATCTCTTTCACATGTGATACACTCATAAGCCCCCTTCTCCCATCCTGGCAACACCTTTAGTGTGATCCCTGGTTTCCACCAGAGATTTTTGTGTCAAACATGTGCATGGATGCACAGTTCCCCTCTTTAAAAAGGGGTTAGCAGGCAAAGCACTGTCATTCTTCTCTTCCTCCCATACTAGCTGTTTTAGGTGCCCAAGCTGCTAAGCAACCTCTGTTCAGCCAAACCACAAGCAAAGTTTTATCCCCCTATGCTACAAGGCTGGCCAACTGTCCTTTGACTGGTGCTTTTAGAGTATTTAGTCACTCCAGTCTTGTTAAAAGGATGTTTGCATACATTGTACTTATCACACACCAGATATCACAGCATTGTCTAGTGTGTTAAAATGTTTATTTAAAAATGTTTTACTTTTATTTTATGCATATATAAAATTGTTTCTAATTGTAATTAGCTGTTCATGTTATAATGATAATTAAACTTTAAATTTTTCTAGTAAATTCTCTTTGTATGATTATAACATTTAAAAAAAAATGGAGATGAAAAAGGCTCAGTAAGTAAAATGTTTGAAGATGGATTAAAATGTGCACCGGGATTGTGTTATAGTGAGTGTGTCCATTTTTGACTAGGTAAAGGGCTGTACTTTGCCTGTTATTTGGAGGGATGTTATTCCTTCAGGATTCACTTCCTTTCTTGCCTTAATGTTTAACTGACTTTTAACATCATTTGCTTTTAGTAGCTCAGCCTCTTAGTGTTTTACATGTCAGCACAGTAACTTCAGCAACATATGTGCTCAAGATCATAAAAGAAAAGACTGTGCAGCCATCCTTGTCTTAGAAAAGGAGGCCTCCTTCATTAACATTCAGATGACCATGGAAAGTCCTCCCTGTTTTAGCAAATCCCTTCATTAAAGATTCTTGGGTAAAGGGCTTCCCAGTTAGATTAAGGAACCGTAACTGAGATATCTCTTTGTGGCAGATGACTAAGCTCCTCAGATTCTCCCCACTGTAGTAACATGAAGTTCGTCATGATCTGTTTCTCACCTGAAGAATCCACTGCTTCTGCTCATTGTGGTCCCCTTCCACCTGATAGGTCCACAGGTTTGTTGATTAACCTTTCTCCATATTCAAACCTACCTACTCCTTTCCCAGAAGGTTAGACTCAACATGTATTGCTGGTCAAGGAGCATCGCATGTAGCATTTGCACCAGATTCCACTTCTGTTATATGTGGTAATAGTGGTTACTGCTGCCTTAAAATTCCATTTGTCTGGCCCAGCTCTGGCAGAGAGAGAGAGAGTCTGGAGTAGGACTCATATCTGAATTTGATTAGTGGTTTGCGGAAGATGGAAGTGAGCAGCCAGCACTGTCCCACCCATCCTGGGAGGAAGGATGTGGCTCTGGATTGCCATATTCTTAACACCTAGAGGGAGCACTAAATGTTGCACATATGGAGCATGGACCTCATAAATACATGATTCTCCTGTGCATGTGCACTGACTGGGAAAAGGCAGGTTACAGAAGTATACATTCTGCAGCAGGCAGCACAGAGGAGCTTGCAAAAGCTTTACTTAGGGACGGGGGAGGGTATGCAGCTTCATGGACTTGGAAGTGGATCTGTTCACTGCCACCTGGTCTACTTCATAAGATTGAAATTTCATAACGTTGAATTGTAAACTCAGAACATTGAAAGTGTGGTTCATAACATTGAAAACTACAATGCATTTGTAAATAACATCCTCTCCACCTACACCACTACCTAACAAACACACTTTCTACTATGTTTCTGCTGGGGGGGGCAAGGCCCCCTGCACCCCCCACACCCCCCGTAAATTAAATATATCAACTCCAAGATCGCAGTACAGTCGAAAAATGTTAATTTCCTAACATCACTGTATCACAATCACCATACACTGAAGTTAGGAAATTAACTTTTTTCCACAGTAGTGCGATCTTGGAGTTGGTATATTTAATTTATGGGGGGGGGGGTATGGGGGCAGACCCCCCACATGGCAGTGCTGGGGGACTTGCCCCCCTGCAGAAACGTAGTAGAAATTGTTTGTTAGGTGTTCTTGTAGGTGAAGGGGATTTTATTTACTTGTGCAATGTAGTTTTCAATGTTATGAAGCACACTTTCAATATTTTGAGTTTATAGTGTTTTGGGTTTTCAGTGTTTTGAATTTTCGATGTTATGGTCTCAATGTTATGAAATTCAACGTTATGAAATTTCAGTGTTATGAAGTAGACCCTTCTTAACATAGTAGGTGAATGGATGGGCTGATCAAGCTCCCCAGACAGGGATAATTTGGTTGTAGTACTCACATAGCCCAGGGATGCCTGGCCTGTGCTCCTGATAGAACAAAGGACCAGCTAGGTAAATACAGTGGAACCATCTAATAGATCCAGCAGAAGAGCAATTAAATAAAAACTCTTTGTCTGGGGCTTCACTCTGAACCAGGATGATGTTGTTCAGAGTTTGTCTCTCATTTATATGTCTACTTGTGTTCTCTGTGTGCTGTAGTGCTCTGCAATCTACAAAGGTAGCTGCTTTGTTAAATTAGGTAGTCTGAATGTGTGTGTGTGTATAAACATGCATTTACTTTGCTTGCTGTTATCCGCTGTCCTGTCCAAGGCATATCCTGTCTTGCATCCTTTATTTCTGGTGTAGTATTTGGCTCGAGAAACACAATCCAGATAACAGATTACTAAATAAAAATGTCCAGTTCACAAATCCTAAGCAGTATCAGACTGCCACCAAGAATATAATGTCAGAAAAAAAAGAATATGTCAGAAAAAACAGCAGCCCTGTACTGTGGAGAAACTTTTATTGAAAAAATAAAGAATGTAAACTTTATGGACCTCATTTGATTTGGCAGTTTAGTGCAAAGGACTAAGGATGCATTTAACTACTGTGCAGCTTTGAGCAAGTAATTTAAGACCACGTTTTTGGCTACCACTGGAAAGAAGTACTTGTGGCTGTGTGTGCTTGGGGGGGGGGGGGGTTGTCCAGTCAACAAGCAAAAGTAAATAAAATATAACTAACCAGGCCATTGTTTTTAAAGACTAAGTTAACCAATGTCATTTTAGTCATTTAAAGTTGTTTTTCTTTTGGCTTTTCCCGGTTAGGGGTTGCCACAGCGGAACTCCAGTCTGCTAATGATTGGCAGTCGATTTTTGTAGTGCCGAGGTGCCAGCCCGACACCCAACCTTCAACGAAGGCACACCCATTCACGCATGTCTGTCGAACACCACTCGACCGTGGGGAGGACATGCAGACTCCATACAGAAGGCACTCCAGCCGAGAATCGAACGGGAGAACCTCTTGCTGTGAGGCGACAACGCTACCGCTGCACCACCACGGCTTATTTTAGTCATTTAAAGTGTTTGTGATTAATTTTTATATTCTAAATATGCCTTAGACTCACGTTAGGCTTAATGGGAAGTATGGCATTTAGACCTCATATTTTCATAAAACCTGCAGGTGTAACAGCCTTTCCATACTGCCCCCCCCCCCAAAAAAAAGGCATTTTAACTTTGCAAAAGTGAAAATTGAAAGGGACAGAATTAGCTTCCTTGTTATGCTTGCTTTTAATGCATAGTTTTTTTTCTGTATCCCCACTATGTTCTGAAATCCCAAGCTTATGTACAGCTTTCTGTCTCTCTAACACAATAACAAATAAAGCTTGTCACATATACTGCATATGTGGTGTTACAGTTAAAATATTCCTTTAACTTGTACCTTTGTCCAAAAAACTCAAAGTGAAAAAATCTATTTCTTTCTTTTTATTAATTACAAGGTACTATCATCATCCCTTTCGTTTAGAATTATAGCTTTTTGCTTGTGTTATGTATATGAGCCTTAACTGTGTAGCTGTAAAATAGCCCTTCAAGCCTGGTAATGTGAAACCACATTGTTCTATTGGAAGAATCAACTTATCCCACTTGAATCCCCCCCCCCCCCCAGATAACATCATTCAACTCTTTATTAATGCCCACAACTTCTCTGGTTGATAAAAAAGATATACCTAACTTGTATATAACTAACAGGACTAAAACATTTTTACTACTTGTATCTTGCTATCCATATCCATAAATAAGAGCTTCTAGTTTGTTAGTTTTTCTATTACCTTTTGTTTAGTCTCTTCCCACATATCCTTAGCTGCCATAACATAATCTTTTTATCTGATGCTGTCTTCTTTTTCATTAACCTGTGGGTCTTGGTTCTGACCCTAGAAAACCATCTGGCTGCTCTCCAAGCTTGAGATTATAGACTTGAGCTCCTCCCTTCTACCTATAATGCCCCACTCCCCCACATCGAGTTTGCCCAGAGCATAAAGACCAAAACATTTTTTATCTTATATAAAGGGAATCATCCAAGACCATGAGAAAAGAGAATCAGGAGCTCATCCCGAAGGAACAGAGGTTCCTCTGAAAGTTCAGCCAGGTCTCCCAAAGACTGGAAGGGGGAGGGATGGTTAATGAAAATGAAGATGGGCAACACAGATGGAACATTATAGTAAGACATAACTTCTTTATCTAATGTTGTTCTCTTCATTTTTATTAACGTGCGAGACTGAAAAAAACCCTGGGTGGCTGTCATGGAAGGATATTCCGGAGTTACAGCAGAACCAAAGGCACTATAATATCCAGCTTATAATACAAGACAAACATATGAGAATTTGATCAGGTTGCTGCAGCACAAATATCTTCAATCAAAACTCTGGACCAAAAGGCTTGGGAAGTCTCAGAGTAACTTTTGTAATGGATTTCCCTTAGCAAAGGATACAAACAACTGCTCAGATTTCCTGAAGGATTTGGTTCTGTCTAAGAAGAAATGTAGCTGCCTGTGTACATTAAGCAAATGAAGGGTATACTCTCCTTTATTCTGATAATTAGGAAAAAGATGGGAAGATTGACTTAATGTTCTTGTCATTGGCTACCTTAGGCAAAAAGGGCAGGTTCTTATGTAAAGTTACCCTGTCTTTGTGAAAAATTAAGTATTGGAATTTAGAGGAAAGAGCTTGAAGTTCGGACACTCTCTTTGTGGAGGTGATAACCACTAGAAAAAGGGTATTCCAGGTCAGAAACTTTAAGTCAACTGTACCCACTGGCTCAAAAGGAGGATGAACCAATGCTTGCAAACCGTAATCACGTCCCATGGAGGGGGTAGGGTGTCTGATCGGTGGCAAAGCAAAAAGGTGTCTCTAAGGAAGGCTTTACAAAGTTTTGGTGATGCCAGGGGGGAAGAATCTAAGCCTAACTGAAAATTGGAAATAGCTGCGAGCTGGATCTTAATTGTAGAATAGCTAGTGCCATTGTGAAGAAGAGATGCCAAAGTCCAAAACAACCACAATAGGAGAGCCATAAAGGGGTCTACCTGCTTTTACTGTGCACCAATAAAGAACCTTTTTCATTTGCTTTTTTAAATCCTGTAGGTTGAAGACTTTAAAGTATGAGATCAGAATTCTTTGGACAGGGGAAGAAAGCCTGAGACATCTCGCCATCATCGGAATTGGAGAAACCATGTGGTTAGCTTCAAATCCTAAAGGTCTGGGTGGGGATGCCCTGACTGGTGGGAAAGAAGGTCCAGAATTGGCTTCAACCTCAATGGCAGGTGTATCAGGTGAGACCAAAGAAAGGTGAACCAGGTTTTATGGTGCCAGAAGGGGGCAATGAGGATTACCTTGCTCTTCAACCTGAGAGCCTTCTGTAAAAACATGGGAATTAATGACATAGGAGGGAAGGTGTAGAGAACACCGGGAGGCCAAGCATGGACTAGCGCGTCTCTGGGTGACCAACCCTGAAGGAAGGATCAAGGCAAAGTATCTGCTGCATTTGTTGTTTAGGGGATAGAAACTGAATACAGCAAGGTTGACCCCATTTCTAAAAGATAAAATTTGCCCTGGATTGATTTAAGGACCACTCGTGAGGCATGTGTAACACTTGGCTGAGCCATTTACGAATATGTTAGACTCTCCCAGAACGTGGAGCTGATAGAAATCACCCACTGCCACACCCTCAATGAAGATGAGATGGAAAGTTATGGTAAGACATAACTTTTTTAATCCATACTCCAAAATACTTCATTTTATCATGTCCCCATAAATATGGGTATTGCTGGACCAGTTCATTTCTGGGTACATATTTACAGCCTTAGTGTGTGTGCTATCTTCATTAATTTTATATCCTGAAAAGACGTAAAACTTTTTTAGGATGTTCCAGAAATGTCTTTTCTGGTTTTATCATGTACAAAATAATCTTGCCTGCAAATAAAGCCACATTTTCTTCATTACCATACCATTTATATCCTTGAATTTCTAAGTCCCTTATTTTCTTTATCAGTGGCTTTAAATGTAAAACAAATAAATGGGGAAAGAGGGCACCCCTGCCTGGCTTTTCTGTTCAGATGCAACCTGTCTGAAAGGAACCCTCGCACTTTGAATTTTTACCTCCAATCCCTCATATATCCTCCTAAATAACAGTATTATTGTGTCAGGGAATGCAGATGCTCCCATTTCCATACTCATAAATTTCAGAGATTACTGTCAAATGCTTTTCTGCATAAAGATCTATCAACAACAGCAGTATTTTGAACTTCGAAGGTGGCTGAACATTGAGTAACAATTTGATTCTGGCTGTCCCAGCCTGAAAACAGAATCTTAGTAGAGAAAGTCAGTGGACCTAGATTTCTGGGTAAAGTTCAGTAACTGACTAGTTAAATGCACTGTCTAGATGCCAGGAAAAAAGAAATATAAAGGATCTGTTGGAAAATCGGGTACAGAAGGTGAGGAATAAGCAGAATGGGAGAAGTACTGCAGTTCAGCAAGAAGCAGGGCAAGTTCCAGACATGACTTCCTGTAACTTAGAGGAAAGTATAAAACAGCTGCACACAGACTTGGTTAAAAAAAGAAACACTGATGGAGTACATCAATAGAAACAATAAAATGCTGGAAAAATGGAAAATGCTTTAAACAGATATTCAGCTAAAAGTGACAAAACTTCAAAACTCAGAGCTTGAAATGAAGAAAAGGCTGGCTGAATATGAGACTGCACAAGAAGGGATGTTTAAAAAAAACAATGGAACTAGAGAACAGAGCATGTAGGGAAAACCTGAGATTTTCTGCTGTACTAGAAAAGCTGTAAGGAACAGACTGTATTAATTTTATAAAAGCACAGATAAGCAACTGGACTGGTATTCCACAGCAGGAATTGTTAATTGAAAGGGGACATCATGTGTATGCTCCAAATCTAGTTACTAGAAAACAACCTAGACCTTTAATAGTAAAGATGCAGTCCTATCAGCAGAAGGGCAAAGTACTAAAAGTGAGAGACCGCAGAGTGTTTGTGGAGAGTGACAACTCACTGTACACCATGCAGAAGAGGAGTAAATATATTCCATTATTTAGGGAATGTTGAGAAGCAGGCATGAAATTCAAACTGCTGTGACCAGCCATCTTCAAAATATTTTTCCCAGGAGGGACAAAATCATTTTTTGATGAAGTACTTGCTAATGAAGAAATACAAAAGTTTGCCTAACAAAGGGTGAGCTGTGAAACCGAAGGAGGGTTTGCTTCATGTCCTTTTGGTGGTAATGACTACAGAGAGACTGAGCCTGTAAAATCTTTTCTACTGTTTCAATGGAAAATGCCCGAGAGAGAGAGGAAAACATGAGTCAACTAGAAGAATCAAGAATACATTGGAAATGAAACAGAGACAGGATTTGGAAGACGGTGATGAAGCAGAAACAGAGCTAGTAACTTGGAAATTGACAAATGCGGGGTGATAAAGCAATAATTATATTTGTGAAACATGACAGAACAAGAAAATCTGAAAAAAATTGGACTCCCTTGGACTTTGTTAAACTTGCAGGGAACTTTTAAGTATATGCACTGCTTCATGTTATTAATCTTCAGAGAATTAAATCAGTAACTTGAAAATTGACAAATATGGGTTTACAAAGCAATAATTATACTCGTGAAACATGGCAGAACAAGATGATTTGGAAGTATTAGATTTTTGTGGACTTTCTTAAACTTGTTAGAGACTCTAAAACATGTTCCCTACGTCATGCCAATAATCTTTGATATAATACTTGGGAGAGGGGAAGAGGAGGGAGGGAAATTAATGGTAAGTAAAAAATGTTCTTAATAGCCCTAATTTAATGGTGCATGACTTTCTTTACAAGCTATGAAGTGATATAAAGTTTTTTCACTTATTTTTTAAATATAATGGGTATACTAATATAAACAGGTACTTTTGTTTTTTTTCTCTTTCCTCCTTTAGTTTTTAAGAAATGGAGGCACTACAACATTAAAAAAGAGAGAGAGGAAGGGTCTGGTTAAGAAAGCATGACAAAAGAAATTAGTGTGCTTTTTTCTCATGCTCGCATAGGAGACTGGCTGGGTCAAGGCCCTTAGCTTTATCCAGTAACAACTGTGAACAGAAAACAAGTAAATTAAAAAGAATATTGTATATTATACGGCTTTTTCTTGTAAACAGTATATCCTTAGCAGTTTTATGTCTGGTTTGCATGTCGCTAGAAGACGATCTGATAAAGAAAAATGGCTTGGAGAAAGTGTTTTCTCAGCTGGGAGAGCTATAAAGATGAGACAAAACCAGACAGCAGTTACTAAAAGCACAGATTGTACCATGCATCTTAGCATGAATAACATTTCTTTTCTCTTAACCCTAGTCTGCCTGTGTGACTATCAGTTTAGAGCTTTTGTTCTTATTAGGAAGGTAAAATTTCAAATTCTGAAGATGTACACAGTTTTATGTGTTAAGTTATTAGGTTTTAGGGGGGTATTTTTTGAGGGCTTTCAATAAAACAAAAAGTTTTGTAAATGTGACACAGGCTGAAATGGACAACAGCTGTATAAAAGACCAAGCTGCCAAACAATATACGCATGTAAAATAAAAGTTGGAACTAGACATTTAACAAAAAAGCAGTTATACATAAAAGGTGGGAGCAATAACTAGTTAAGAAAAGTATGCTTTCTGTAATGTCTTTAAATCTGAATGGGCTCACAGATAAATACAAAAAAGAGTAACAGTGAACTATATTAAAAATATACAGTGCAAATAGTTATGCAACAGGAGATGCACCTGGAAAGAACTGACTATATAAATTTGATAAAGAAGAGTTTTCAGGATGGCTATTCAGTGGAATACCGTGGGCAAAGGAAAAGAGGAGTACTTATATTAATTACAAGAGGAGCTTCAATAGTGATAGATTTGTTGTACTAAGAGGCTACTGGCAAGGGAGGAAGGATAACACTGGCATGCATTTATATTCTACCCAAAACTGCTGTAATGGAGCTTAAGAAAATTTGGGAGAACTCATTAGCTTTCAGCAAGGAATATTATTTATAGGTGGAACTGGAATTTGGTTTGCAGGAGTAACAATGTTTCTGGGGAGTTCAGAAGGAAAAATATAACAAAGGAGGGTACATTTTTGAAGAAATTTATGAAACTGTTTGGCATGGAAGATGAGAATTCAGTACTAGGAGTTCTCAGTGAATTTACATACTATTCTGCAAGATATTTCACAGGAACATGTGCACTTAATTGAAGGTCTTGAAACACACCCAATAACTATTTCCAGTCATACACCAGTAATAACTAAAATAAAACACGACAATGAAATAAAAAAGGGACAAGAGGAATTTAAGGAATGAGAACTAAAAAAAAAAAACACCACAAAAATCTGACAGTGGTAACCAGAACAAAAACTGCAAAAACCACATATTCAGCTAACCAGCAAGAAATTTGCATACAAAATCTTTATTCTGTGCTTTTGTGAATAAAGGAAGGGTTTTGGAAATTATTCAGAAGTATTAGAGATGCTAGACATTTCTTCTGAAAATATAGCTAGGGAGTGGGATAAAATTAGAGTTTAAAACTAGGGTGAAAATAAAGGAAAGGGAGATATGGTTAAGAAGTAACAAGAATTATTTAGGACTGACAAATGTTAAAGTATTGTAAAATACGGGAAATCCCACAGAAAAAGAGGAGGAGCAATTGCAGAATGCTCAGCATAAAATAAGGGATCACCTCTATAATATGCATGAGTTTAGAAATATTGCTGTCAAGCAATTGTTTTTTGGTAACTCTAGAGCACAAAATCTTTTAGCAAAATGACTCCAGTAGAAAACACCGTCACCAAGCTTAGAAAGCCTGTAACAAGGAAGATGAGATTCAGTAGAAGTACTAGAAATATTTTGGAAATTTTATGAAAGTCTGTATAAAGCACAGAAATATGGAAATCAGGAAAAGGTACAAATATAAATGTTTATGAAAGATTTAAATATGCCAAGGTTAGAGGTAGATGAGGCTCAATTACTAACAGTATAGGAGGAGATGAGATAAAAAATGGTGATGTTTATGGAATAATTAAATATGCCAAGGTTAGAGGTAGATGAGGCTGAATTACTAATTGTTAGGATAGGAGGAAATAGGATAAAAATTGTGGTGTATAACCAACTTGCAGAAACGTCCCCAGGAATAGATGGTATTCCTGTGGAAGTATGGACGCTAGGATGGATAAAGATCTAGAAGGTTTTGTTTAACAGTATTTTAAGAGGAGGAGGAGGAGAAGTACCAGTATCCTGGTACTTGATTATAAAGTGCCTACAATAGCTAAAAGAATGGCAAAAGGGATGCCAAAATTGATATTGATCAATGTAGTTTTGTGGAGGGGGGGGGTATTTGCCAACATTAAGAGGACACTGATGATCCAGAGGGAAGCAGAATGTAAGAAAATACCACTGATGTTGGTGGGTCTTGATGCAGAGAAAGCATTTGACAGAGTAAGCTAGAATTTCATGAGCAGGGCAATGGAAATAGTTGTTTTCCCTGATAAAATTGTAAGGTTGGTTAGGAGTATATATGAGGGAACAGAGGTGAAAATTAAAGTATGTGAGGTCCTCTCTGATAATTTCTGCTTGAGTAGTAGAACCAGGCAGGAGTGTCCTCTTTCCCTTTTGCTGTTTGCATTATATTTAGAACTGCTGGCAAAGAAAATAAGAGACTCAGAAATGCAATGATACATTTGTATGCTGGTCAAGAAAAGCTGACTCTGTTTCCAGATGATGCTATTTTATATCTGACAAAACCAGAAAGGACAATAAAGTGTTGTGGAACATTTTAAGACAGTTTTATATCTTCTCAGGGTATAAAATCAATGAAGTTAAGACAAAGGCAATAGCAGTAAATTATGTACTCACACAAAAATTGGTGCAGCAATATCCATATTTATGGGGACATGACAAAATGAAGCATTTAGGAGTGTGGATTAAAAATGACTGAACTGTGGCAGCTAAGGATATGTAAGAGGAGACTAAATAAAGTGGAAACTTTGTTTTTTGGCTATGGATAGTAAGATACAATCAGTTAAAATGTTTTACTCCCTTTAGTTTTATACACAGATCAGGCATATTTTTATCAACAGGAGGATTAATTGCGGATAGCAACATAGAGCTGAAGGATTTTATCTGGGAGGGGACAACTGCAAGGGTCAAGTGGGATAAGCTGATACTTCCAGTTGAACAAGGCACACAAGGATTACCCAATTTGAAGGGGTATTTTAGAGCAACAGTTAAGGCTCTTATGCATAGCACAAACAGAAAACTCTAATTCAAAGTAACGGGATGATGATACAAGGGAGAAGCTCAAGAAACCAGGGGAGACTGGGATTTTGGATGCTGACTCTTAAGGAGAATGACAATAATCATGCACAATATTATATTCATAAAGTAGCAGAACGTATGTTAAGAACTAAGCCAGGATGGGAATGGAGAAAAGAGATTATGCCGATAAGGATGACTGCAATTAGGGATACAGACAGTAGGCAAAAGGGGGCTGGAATTTATTGAAGAAAACTGGCAAAAGATTCAAGGTATTGGGAACAAATAACTAGAAAGGGAACAGTAATAGATTAGGAAGACACCAAGAATTTATTTGGACTGCAGGTTAGAGATTGCCTTCCCTATCAAGGATTGATATCTGAGTATAGGCAAAGAGAAAGAAATAGGGGGTCCTAAATGAAAGACCAGCACTGGTAAAGTTTTTACTAGAATCTAGAGTCTAGATTGAGTCAGAGCCAAGCTGTCCAGCACTGAGGGGAAGTGATGGCTCTGAAAGCTTCAGAGTCCAAGTCATTCCCTTCGATACAACGCCAACACCACAACACTGAGATGCATCCTGCTCCAGGAGGGGGTCAGAGTTGAATGGAAAAGGGAAGGAGTCGGAGTTGAAGAACCAACTTCAGAGCCAACAGTTCAACTCTTGGAGAGCTTGGATCTGAGGGCTCTGAAACAGAAAGTCTGATCAGAGAAGGGGTGATGACTTTATCAGAGAATATTTTGAGGCTCACAGATCTGATGGGAGAAAGAGTCAACAATACCCCTGTCTTAGATCTGTGTTTTGATAAATTCTCATCATCCAGTTCACCTTTGCTTTGGAAAGACTGGGAGGACCTGACAGAAGAGGAAGTAGAAGGAGATCTAGAAAATTTCTTGGGAGTCTCCTAAAGAAAGGGAGACCTCAGTCTCTGGGACACTGGCTCCTGAGAGAATCATGGGCTTCAGAGCCAAGATGATTTCAGAGTTGCAGAGGTTTTTTTATATAAATTTTGTTAGGGGGTTCTGAAATTAAAGCAGACTTGGGAGACTTTGCTGGGGACAGTTTTCTGTGCTTCCCGAGCTGCTTAGATGTATGAGAGTGGGTTTGAGTCCCTGATGTTGATGTACCAGAAAATGGAGCAGAAGCAGGAATAAGGCCCTCTAGAACCAGCTAGTTTCATCTGTCACTAATAGCCTTACTGTTAAATCCAGCAAGAGGTATCCAGGTCTGCAGGGCCTAAACAATAAACGCACTCTCTGTGGGTAACCAAGTTGGGTATTTTATGCCCCCCAAGAAGTGCACTTTTTAAGCCAGTTGGCCTTTCAGCCATACTGTAAGAGAAGGAACACACAGCAGAAAGCCATAGATTTTTTTTTTAAACAATGTATTTAACCAATAAAAGTTTTATACTGGCAGTGCTATAATTAAATACCTCAAAGCAAGCAAAAGAGGAAAGGTTGCAAACACTGGTAATGAAGATTACCAAGAAAAAATAAATAAATTTGGTAAGTAAACTAGACTAGATAGAGGGTGAGGGAGGTAATAGGATGCAGTTTGAAAAGGAAAAAGATTTAGAGAGAAAAATGTAAGTTTTCAAACTCACTACACCCAAAACAAGCTAGCGAGATCTCAATCTTGACCAAACCGTAGAGTGGCAAATGAGATATGAGGTAATTCAGTGGTCAGGGGCATTATTTTTAAAGGGAGGAGCTTGAGTGTCAGAGCCTAGAATCCTGAGTAATGGGGCCGAGTCCGATCTGAACCCATTTACTGAGGAAGACAACATCAGATCAAAGCTGTTTTTTGAGTCAAGTGTTTGCAGCATGGCTGTCACATAGGCAGCCACCAGGGGATTGTTTTTTTTTTTTCTATGCACACTAGCCAGATCTCTTGGTTGCTGTTGTCAGGTGTGGACATACAGTAGTTGCAGTCTGACCGTTCTCTGAGATATAGCCCAGCATGCCTCTACACGTCATCAGATGTCTCTTGTTTGTGGTCTCCAATAGTGATAGATTAGCAGGAGATATACCTGCCAGAGATCTCAACATTACTTTCTGGGAGAGATGATCAGGCATCACCATGTCTGACTGCTTCTGCTGTTGTGTGCGTCACTAACTAATCCAAGTTTGGCTGTGTCAGAGTCAGCTCTCCATTCTTATACAGTGAAAAAGCTTTGTTGGTATTCTGCCGGATATGAAAAAGGTATGCAGAATTTACTGCCAAGTAAGGCCTAATAAACAGAACTATGTTCTAAGCATCAACATTATCATAACAGTTTAGCACAGTATATCTTGTCTACCATATTTTCTGTGTGTGCCACAAAGGGCTCTGGCTTCCTCAGTCGGATTATGTGGGTAATCAGAATGAATGATTATGATTCAGGTAGATTACTGGTGTTCAGGGTTGCTGAAAAATTCTCATCTAATAAGCTGCCTTCTTTTTCTTTCTGCAGCAGTTTCACTGGTTTATCACTGTATCCTATTAGTGTTAATACTGCACAAATGTTTATTCCAATATGTCCCTGAATGCCTTTCTAAAGGGATAGTGTAGTTGTCCAGTTAACACAATAATTAATATAAATACATATTTGATGTATATGCCTTAAGTAATAAAGAAAGAGTAGTACAAATGAGGGGAAAAAAGTTGAGTATCATCTGACTACAATAGTTTGTGTTTTCCAGTCTATTGAAAACATGTTTTCTTTGTATAAAATCTGAGAAAGCAGAGACCCCCTGCTGAGGTACACCCACTAGCTTACTTAAATGTGATCATGGCTGATACTGTATTTAGGCATTAATCAATAATTTGCCATTTCCTATACTTTAGCCAAAGTATAATAAAAGAAGCTATGTTCATACCACAATGTTCCATTTGTGGTGTTCATCTTCATTAACCTGTGGGTCTTTGTTCCAATCCTTGGAACTGATTGGCCACTTAAGGTCCTCCCTATACCCACAATGCCCGTTACCCCAATGTATGGCAGATTTAGTTTGCCAAAAAAAGGCATAGCATATAAAAATATTAACACTAGAGAAAACTATACTTTATAAGCTAAAACAACAGCAGGAGCTCAACATAAAGAAGAGAACATCCCTTTGAACATTTGATGTCCACTTCATTAACCTGTGGGACAGAGTCCCCAACTACTAAGATCCATGGTGGCCCTTATGGAAGGATATTCTGGAGAACAGCAGAGCCAAAAGCACTACTCCTGGTTCAGAAATCCAATTTGTAATGAATGTGTGGGGATTAGACTAAGTAGATGCATCACAAATGTCCTCAATAGAAACTGTAGACAAAAATGTAGCCATGGACCTTGTGGAATGAGCTTTGATTTGTCCAAAGGGATGTTTTTGGAAGAATAAATAAATGTGATACAATCTTTTATCAATCTTGCAAGTGAGACTTTGGTAATAGATTTACCTCTCTCTGCCACTGAGAAAAGATATGAACAACTGATGATTTCCTAAAGGATTTGGTTCTGTGTAAATAAAAACAAAGCTATGAACGTCAAACAAATGGAGAGTATATTCACCTTTGCTTTTATAATGGGGGGGGGGGGACTGGAAGACTGATGGCCTGATTGTTTCTTACCCAAGGTGTCTAAGGAAAGTATGAAGGATTAGTACACAGGGTAACTCTATCCATGTGGAAAATCAAATATGGAAATTTTGAAGAAAGGGCCTGAAGTTCAGACAGTCTTCTTGCAGACATAATAGCTGCTAGAAAGTGTTTCAAATATACAGTAGCCGCAGGCACAAAGGGCAGGTGGACCATTGCTTTGAAAATCACAGTTAAATCCCAAGGTAGCTAGGATCTTTCACTGGGGGCTGGAGCAGGAAGGTGCCCCTAAGGAATACTTTGCATAGCTTAGAAGAAGTGAGTGATAAGGAATTGAAGCTAACATGAAAATTGGATATAGCTGCTAACTGGACTTTGAGAGTGGAATAACTAACTCCATCATTGCAAAGAGAACTCAAGAACGGTGTAAACTTTTGCTGTAAAAGGGTCTATTCATTTTTGTTCCACCCAAATAGAAAATCTTTTCCACTTGCTTTTATAAATCTTATGTGTCAAAGAATTATGAGAGGATACCAAAATATCTTGAACGGGGGAAGAAAGCCTGGGATATCTTGCCATCATCAGAAGTGGAGAAACCAAGCAATTAGCTTCAGGTACTGTAAGTCCAGATGGGGATGCCCTGATGGGTGAGAGAGCAGATCTGGGACCAAATCCAACCTCATTGGAGGGTAAACCAGATGAGACCAAAGGAAAGTGAACCAGATTTGTCAAGGCCAGAAGGGTGCAATGAGAATTACTTTGCTCTGCAACTTGAAAGCTTTCTGTAAGAACTTTGAAATCAGAGGTGTAGGAGGAAAGGCATACAGAAGACCGGAGGGCCAAGCATGGACTACAGCATCCCTGGGTGGCTGTCCCTGAGGAGGGATCAAGGCAAATTACCTGTTGCATTTGTTGTTGAAAAGGGAAGCAAACAGATCACAGCAGGTGAGACCCCATTTGTGGAAGATCATGTCTGCTGTCTGCTGTTGACTGATTCAGAGACCACTTGTGAAGCATCAGTAATACTCGCCTGAGCTGGTCTGCTAAAATGTTGGACTCCACCGGAATGTGCATTGATACTAGAAAGCGGTTGGTAGAGATCACGCACTGCCAAACCCTCAATGCCTCTCCATGTAGGGGGTAGAACCTTTTCCTCCCAGTTTGCTGATGTACCAAACTATTGACATGTCAGTTTGGATAGCAATAGTCCCCATAGGAAGAAAGCTGTTGAGTTCCTGCAACACTGTAAGAACTGCTGTCATCTCCAGTACATAGATATGCAACTTGGTCTCCTGGGATGTCCATGTGTCTTGGACTGTTTGACCCAGACAGTGCCCCCCCCCCCCAGCTGGGAGGCGTCCAGGGTCAACGTGGTGTTTGGGAATGGAAGAATGAATGGACATCCTTGAATGCCTGCGGAGTGAATCCACTAAAGCAGAGATTCATTGCACACTTGTGAAATTTTTATGGGAAAACTTAGAGGATTCCTGTATAGTGACCATTGGACTGCTAACGTCCATTGTAATATTCTCATGTGGAAACAAGCCATGGGTAGGAGAGCTATAGTGGCTGCCGTAGAACCCAATGCCCTGAATACTAAACTGGCTGGAGGCTGAGGTATGGTTGGAATTTGTCTGATGTGGCTTCTTAAATTCATTACCTTGTCTGTTGGCAGATAAGTGCAAGATGGCCTTGTATCTAGTCAAGCCCCAATGAAATCTATGACTTGAAGCTGATCCAACTGGGATTTCAACCTGTTGATAGTTATCCCTAAAGTTGGGACTTGCTGTAGTAAATAGCCACTGGCTTGAATGAGTAGATGCCTGGTTGGAGCAGTCAGAAACCAGGCATCCAGATATGGAAAAATCTGGTAGCCTTACAGCCTGAGATGCGCTGCCTTGCATTTGGTGGACACCCTCAGGGCTGTGGTGAGACCAAACCAAACAGGAGTGACCTGAACTGGTAATGATTGGCTCCTAGTCTGAAATGTAGGAATTGCCAGGAGCATCTGTCCATTTTTATATGTTAGTACGCATCCTTCAGGTCCACTGGGCACATCCATTCATCTGCCTTCAAGAGAGGTAGGATGGACTGGATTGTGACTATCCTGAACTTCATGTGCTTTATTGATTTGTTCAGAAAGGTCAGATCCAGAATAGGTCTCAGGCCCCTGTCATTTTGGGTACTAAAAAGAATCTGGAGTAAAAGCGCAACCTGACTTGATTGGGGGGGGGGGTGGGCTCTTGGATGACTCGATGTAGAAAAAGTTTTTTCTATTTCGTGGGCTGCATCTTCCCTCTGAGTGGAACATCCAGAAGAAAATGTTTTCTCTTGGGAATTTCAAGAAAGGGAATGACGTATCCTCTGGATATGATCTTTAGAACCCATTTTCACTTGTGATGGCCTCCCAGACTTATGGGTGCAAGAAGCACCCCCCAACTGCCTTCAGAGAAGAACAGTCAGGCAACTGTTTAGGATCACCTGGAAGGGATTCTCCTGTGGGATTTCCTACAACTCCTGATTTTGCAGGCCCCCTCGGCTGCTTGGGCAGTGTCTTCTATTCTGATTATTACCCCCACTGCACCGGGGGGATAAATCTTGAGTGTCCTGAAAGACTTCCGAAATCACATTGTCTTACTCCCACCCTGGTTCCTGGAGAAAGTCTTTTGTGGGGTAGAAAAACATATTCTGATGGCAGACAAGGTCTTTCTGTCATCCTCACTCTGGGAGAGAGTGTCATGAACAATTAATCCAAATAAGGTGGAGCCATCAAAGGGGGTGTTAATAAAGGTTTGTTTGAAAGGCTCCACAAAATCACAGCCTCATCCAGGCATTGACACCTCATGGCAAAGCCTGAACTGGCAGCCCTTGATGTAGCCTCTGCAACATGGGAAATCAACCTCATGGCTGCATTGGCTAATCACTAAAGGGTGGCCAGTCTGGAGGAAAAGGTTTTCTGATCCTCAGCAGACATGGACCCTGGGGTCAAACTAGAAAGTTCCTTTACTACGTCCATTTGTAACCATGTAAAGTGGGATAAATAGTTTAACGCCCTGACAGTGAATGTGGAAGAGGCATAAACTCTTTTGCCAAGTCTGTTGAAAGCTCAGGATTCCCTATTCAGGGAAAGGACAGGAGAGCTGTCCTGGAGAAGCTCGCTCTTGGTGGCTGCCACAACAACCATGGCATCTAAAGGGATACCCTTGGCCCAAAACAACTTATCCATGGGGGTGCTAAGAGTCTTGACAACTCATTTCAGGATTTGGCTCTACTCTATCTGGCTCCTTTCAGGCCATGGAAGACATCAGCGGGTCAGCCGGGGGGATACCTAGGTAGTAGATGGGCTAGACCCGAAAGCCTCCCACAACAACAATTCTTCCAGAGAAGGGTTCTGGTCTGTCCAACCACCTCACTGGTACAGAATTTGTATGATGTCTTAAAAGGAGATGTCATTGGATGGGGACTTTGGGGACCCTTCTCCATCCTCAAAATCTGTGTCCATGGTGACTGATTCCATAGGAAAATCAATGAGTCTCCTTTTACACAGCCTCTTCTGGGGAACCTCCTCAGTGGGTCACTCCTGGGAGGAATTAGGAAGATGATAGGAGTTCTGCAGTGGGAAGAGTGTGGAGGCTTTGGGGGACTGGCAGTCCACATGGCAGACTGGAAGCCTCAGGCACCAAAACAGAATGAGGAGGAGTAGGAGGTACTGTAGCAGACTGTGCCAAGGGTCTCCCTGGCAAGAGAGAACCCTCTCCACCACTTCAGAAGCTGAAGGCCTTCAAACTTCAGAAAGCTGTCCCACCAGAGCCGTAGCCATCAGAGCAGACACCTTCCAGAGAGCTTGAGCCCCCTGCTCTGAAGGGTGAGTCAGAGTGTTGCTGTCAAAGCCAAAGCTCCAAGGGGAAGGGGAGGCTCTGAAAGCTTCAGAGTCGATGCCCTCCCCCCTGAAACTGAACTTGAAGCTGTGGCTCAGAGACACACTCAGAACTGAAGCCAAAGGAGCCATCTGAATCAGGGAAATAGTTGGAGGTGAAGAGAAAACCTCTGTTGGCTCAAACACCTCGGCACTGGAGATCATTGGTACCAAAGAATCTGAAACCGAAGGGTGGATCAGAGAAGGAGCCAAAGGTTGGAAAGGTGAAATCCTCATTGAACCAGATGTGGACAGAGTGGATACAAACCCTGTCTGAATCTGGGCCTGGAGGAACTCCCTCATCAGTCTGCTGCTGTCTTTGGAGGATAGGCTCTGGGAAGATCTGGAGTAGGCTGATGAAGGAGGTCTGGAAGATCTCCTGGGGGAGCGAATTTGGGACCTAGGAATCAGCCCTGTCTGTGCCAAATAGGCACCAACACAACTGGAGCTGGTGAAGGGCTGCTCAGCCCCAGGACAATGGAAGGTGTCTGGGGCAAAGGGGAAGAAGTCAAGAACGGAGCTCTGTGCTGACAGAGTTGGTTCCAACAATTTCAATGTCTTCTTAGGAGGCTCCGAGGAAGACTGGGTGGGAGAGCAATGCCTGCCCTCATGGGACTCTATAGGCCTTTTAGGAGGAGGTTGACCCACTGAAGTTGATGGCACTCCCGAGGTGGAGAGAGGAGGAGGAGGAGGCAACCCTTTAAGCACTAGCTTGCTCTTCCCATCTGCCAGAAGAGAGTTATATACTTACCATAACTTGGAATCTGTGCTATCCAGTGTTATTTATTCATCACAGATGGGTCTAGGATCTGACCTCTGGTCTGTGCTGGCAGAAGTAAGTGGCAGCTCCTAAGCTGAAGCTCCTCCCCTCACTTCCTGTTACCCACAATCCCCAGATTGGATTTGCTAGATACTAGTCACATCCAGGTCCAAGATCACATACTCACCCAATACAACCCCAGTACTCTTCTGGCCACCAGGAGGGGGGTGCAGGGTGGGAACGTGAAGAATAATGACACTGGATAGCACAGATTCCAAGTTATGGTACGTACATAACTCTCTATCTGATATCAGTGTCATTATTGAACACGGATGGGTCAGAGTCCCCAGCTACCTAAAAATCCTGGGAGGTCTCGTGGAAGTGGTGCTTTTTTTTTTTTTTTACTGTTTTAGGTCTCACGGAAGGACATGCTGGAGCACACAAGAACCAAATGAGGCCCTTACCCTGAATACCAAATCCAACTTGTGTGATACAAAGGTATGGGGGTTTGACCAAGTAGCCATGGCACAAATGTCATCTAAGGACGTTCTAGCCCAGAACGCTGAAGATGCTGCCACCTACCTAGTAGAGTGGGCTTTAAGAGGTCTAGGAAGATTCATCTGATAAATGTGGTCTATGCAAGAAACAATCCAATGAGAGATGGACACTTTGAAAATTGCTCTGCCTCTCCTGGCCTGAGAAAAGGCCATGAATAGCTCATCTGATTTTCGGAAGTCCTCAGTCCTTTTAGGTAGAAGCGTAATTGCCTACGAACATTTAGACAATGAAGCTGGTGTTCACCTTTGTTAGAGAAATTGTTAAAAAAGACAGGTAATTGGATATACTGGTCTAGATTAGTTTCCAAAGCCACCTTGGGAATGAAGGAAGGATTGGTCCTAAGAGAAACCCTATCCTTATGGAAAACCAAGAAAGGAGGTTTTATACAAAGCGCTTGCAACCCGGAGACTCTTTTGGCAGAGATAATTGCCACTAAAAGGGCTGTTTTCCAAGATAAAAGCTTGATACCACATGTTGCAGATGGTTCAAAAGGGGGTCATGTCAAGGACTGCAGCATCAAAGTGAGATCCCACGTAGGAGAGGGGTCTTTGACAAGGGACCTAAGCAAGAACACTTGTTTAAGAAAGGCTTTGCATAACCTAGAAGAGAAGGCAGGACTAACATCTAAATGAAAGTTTGATATTGCTGCCAATTGGAGCTTAATCATAGAAAAACTTGCCCCTTGCTGAAAAAAGGGAAGAGAGGAAGGACAAAATAGGGAGAAGACTTGTTCCTGGATTGTGGATATTCTGCACTGGGAAAGTGCTGCAATCTCCAATACTGTGTCGAGAATCATACCTATGACCTCTAATCTCTGACATGGGAGTAGGTGAGACTTTGGAAAGTTGACAGTAATGCCAAGTGTCTGAAAGAGCTTTACGATGAAATACGCGGCTAGGGAAAGGTGATGTTTTGTGGGAGCTGTAAGGAGCCAATGATCCAGGTATGGAAAGACCTGAAATCCCTGTAGCTGGAGGTGGGCTGCAACCACTGCCATACATTTGGTGAACACCCAGGGGGGCTGAGATGAGACTAAAGGTCAAGGCTCTGAACTGATAATGATTGGCCCCTAGTCAGAAGCGCGGGAAGCTCCCCTGGAACTTTTGTCTATTTTTATGTGATGGTACATGTCCTTGAGATCTATTGAGCCCATCCAGTCATCCTTGCACAGAAGCGGCAGAATGGACTGAACAGTAACCATCCAGCACCTCGCCTTCTTGACTGACAAATTCAGTTGGCTAAGGTCCAGAATGGAACATAGGGCTCCTGTTTTTTTTTTTAGGCACTAAAAAGAAGTGAGAGTAAGTCCCCAGATCCTTGTTGTCCTGTTGTGACCCTTTGGATGGCCCTTTTTTGAAGAAGGTCTTGCACGTCTAACAGAGCTCAACTCGCTTTGGTGGGGTGGAACATCGGGGAGTGACTTCTGTGTAAGAGGGGGATGTTTGAAGGGAATGAAGTAACCTCTGGATACAATTATCAGCACCCACTGGTCTGAGGTTATGGCTGCCCAGGCCAGTTGATGCAGGGATATACGACCACCGACTGCCTCCAGGCAGGACAGCCAGTCAGCACTTCAGGAGCAAAGCCCTGATTCTGTGGACCCCCTCTGCCCCTGGGGCAGTGCCTGCCATCGAATCCCCTTCCCTGGCCAGAAGAGGAGGATTCCTGTGGAGCATCCTGGAAGGAAGACTGTCTTATGGAACCACAGCTTCTTACTACCCCTCTGAGTCTTAGAAAAGGACCATTGGAGAATAGAAAACTTAATCTCAACTGCTGACAAGGTCTTACCCTTCTGCTTGCTGCAGGTCATTGTGTCCTGGGACCAAAAAGAGTGGACCCATCAAATGGGGCATTCGTAAAAGACGTCTTAAAGGTGTCCGCAAAACTGCTAAGCCGAAGCCAGCCATGGCACCTTATGGCAATGCCTGTACCCGCCACTTGAGAAGTGGCCCCCACAGAGTTTGAATTCACCCTCATCAATGCATTTGCTAAGGAAGTGAAAGTGGATAACTTTGGAAAAACCACCCTTTAGGTTTTCCGGAGGTAACAACTCTGAAAGGAAGAGGAGAGCTCCAAAACCAAATCCCTTTGTAGCCAATGTTTATCTCCCTAGACTGCCTATTAGGGGGATGGACCAAGGAGCTCTGTTCCATGAGCTCCTCCTTGGTGGCAGCGGCAACCACAACAGCAGCCACTGGAACTCCTTTACTCCAAAAAGGCTTGTCTTGGGGGGGGGGCTAAGAAACTTATCTGCCCCCTTGGGCACTGATTCAACTGTGTCCGGCTCCTTCCATCCCCTGCTGGCCACAAGCTGAACTAACTTGTCTGCGGAGGCAGACACCCAGGAAGTAGATGGGCACCCCTGATCGCCTTCAGGAACACGGGCTCCTCTGTCGTGGCCAAGTGGGGTGGGAGGGGAGACCCCGGCACAGTACCAATGCCCCCAGATGATATCGGGCCTGAGCTATTCAAAGCCAAAGCCCCCAAGGGGAGGGAATGATCAGAAACCCCCCACGGTGGCCATCATGGATCTCTCGGGTGCAGGGCAGTGCCAACTCAGAGGGCAAATGAGCCGACACAGGAGGCATGGGAGTAGGGGATACTACCTGATGCCAGCTGCCTCTCCCTCAGCAAGCTCTGACCCTGGGGCACTGGACTCAGGTGGGAGGAGAGGGTAGGAGTTGGTGAAACACCCCTTGGCACACAAGTAGGGGGATGGGAGCAGACCCAGTGCTATTTGGGCTTTGAGGAAACTCATCATTTAGCCCATGTCTGAAGGGAGCAAATTCCTCGTGGACCGAGAAGAAACGGAGGAATGCCCCGAGTGAGTCGACAGCCAGCAATCCCTTGAAGAGGACCTACTAGGCCCCTTTGGATCCGAAGACTTGGAGGGGCTGGAGAATCTATAACAACTATTGAATCCAAAGGAACAGCTAGTGTTGAAGGACCTGACTAATCCGATCCTGCCCAGGATCCTACATCTGTCAAAGTTGCCAGAGCTGAGAGGGACCTCAACCCACCGGTCAGATCCTATTACTGCCTGCCTGGGAGGAGTCGGATCCAGCGGAGGGAGCCAACACTTTTGGAGCCGAAGCCCCCAAGGCTGGACTCTGATCCAGAGCACTTGGATCTGAGACCCTGGGCCATTTCGAAGTTGGATCCTGCGAGGAAGAGTGCTTCCTCTTGAGATCCAAAGGAGCTTTAGAGGGAGACTGCAAGACCAAGGGACCCTTAGAAGCCAGCCCCTTAAGAAGAAGCTTATTCCTACGATCTTGGAGATCTCAGGGATTCAAGCCAGCACAGGTGTCTCACTCTCCTAAGCAGATGCACTCCTTGTACATGTCAGCGGGAACAAGCTTGCGACTGCGTGAGGAGCAAGCACCTAAAACCCGAAGGTTTCTCAGCCATAATAAAACAAACACACATGCACCAATCACTCTCACTGAAAGCGGGAGGATAGAAGAAGGGGGAAAAAAAGGGCAGGAAGGAAATCCTGATGCCAGAGAAAACTAACCGGGGCAGGGACGAAAACTACACCAAGTACACTAAAAATAAACTAAGCAGAAGAAGGTGGCAAGAAGATTTTACTTATCTGCCAACTAGAGCTCGAGCAGCTTAGGAACACAACCATCCACAATCGTGGCAAATGAGATCTGGGGGATTGTGGGTAACAGGAAGTAAGGGGAGGAGAGGAGCTCAAGCTTAGAAGCTGCCGCTCACTTTTGCCTGCTCAGATCCTAGACCTATCCATGATTAATAATGTCACGGATAGTATCAGATCACACTCCTTGTGGGCATCCAATAAAGGAAGTGCATTTTTTATTTTTTTTAAACCTTGAGGTTTTTGCTGAGACATATCAAGAAGAAAAGATAGAAAACTGAACTCACAGAAATGCAACTAACAGCTAGAACAGGTGCGAAGGAAGACACCATTATTATTTGTTTTTTAACACTAGTTCTAACTAAGATAAAAAAAAGTTCAAGGAGATAATATGCGATGGAATTAAAGGCAAGGGCACATACAAACCACCCCAAAACTGAAAATTCTCTGGAGAAGCTCAGCCACAGGAACCCATTGCTGATGTAAAGCGTGGCAAATGAGATCTGAGGTATGTTGGGGAAGCAGGGTATTGTGGGTATAAGGAGGAGCTCAAGCTGTAGAAAAGCAGCTTAGTTCCAAGGATCGGAACTGAGAACCACAGGTTAATGAAATGAAAAGGACAACAGCAGATCTATTGTTTTTCAGAACTTTGAGTGGTTAATATTTTACTATTGATCGAGGTAAGTAAAAAAAATTCAGAAAGCCAGTTCATTGAAATAAATAACCCTTCCATACCCCTGGTTTCTGATGTGCATGCCATGCCTTTGCTGTGTGGGCATGCACTTTTCTCCATATGCCCTGTGAAAATTACCACTATAACATCACTTAGCACTCATCCCTACTGATCTGCATATCATGTACTTTCACCTCCAGCAGGTGCCAGTACTGCAGCAAGCTGGACTGTTGTCCCCTTCAGGATGGATGACATGGAATCAGTTACTCACTCCCACCAGCACCTAAGCTGCTGACTGATTTTGGGTAATCTAGAGTGTAATCAGGTCTTCATTCTTCTTCACCTCAAGGGTTGTTGTGTACAGATAAGACTTTAAAACAGAGAAAAGGAAACATGCAGTCAGTGGACTGGAATAAGTGTTCGGAGAGAGAAGTAACATTAGTTGTAAAGCAGCTACATTAAGTTGTTAGTGTAAGCGCACCCCCTAAACAGAGTATCTTTGGAGTAGTGACTAATTACTGATGGTATGAATTTCCAAGTAGTAAGGGCAAGCTAGGATCTTTCGTTTGTACTTACAGAAAAAAAGGAAGATGCCATGATTTAATAGTTCCTGCCTGTTGAGATCTAAGATCATAGTAATGGCTGGAAGTGGAACATTTTAATAGCTAGTGAAAGGCAGATTATGGTATGTAAAAACTTAACTGATGAGAACAATGGCTCTTTCTGTGAAGAAAAGTGTCAGTTGAATTAAACAGATGACACACTTGAATCAAGGTTTATAAACTGACAAATTTCATTTAGTGTTTTTTTATGAATATTTTTTCAGTTACCAAGAGTGATAAGTAGAACGGCATATGCCAGTTTTGGGATTAGTATATTTTAATTATAGCTTTGAATGACTCTGGGTTAAGATGGCTTCAGAATTTGTGTTGAGCAAGAATGTTACTGGTAGAACTTTCCACAACAGTGGTAGAGTCAAGGTAAACACCAAAGTTTCACATGAGAGATTTGGTTGCCTCAAGGGATATATAAGAGAGAAACAGTGAGAACTGCCAAATGGTATGTGTTGTACATTAGTTTACTATCAAATACTCTGTTTACTAAACCAGTGGCATACTATGCAATGATTTTTCCACATTACTGACAGCTTTCAAAAACAGGAGGTCATCAGTGTGCAGAAACATCTTATGAAAAGAAAGGTGTAGGGGAAAATTATTAATGAAGAATGAAAATGATGCAGTTAAACTATAATGTCTGCTAGTCTTGCAAGATTCTTGTGAACTCAAAAGTGGTCAAATTCATATAACAGAAATTTTTGAAATAAATGAAAGCAAGCATTTACAAAAGAAGGGAGGATTACAGAATGTAACTGCTGATCAGGAAAATTTTCATTTTAACACTAACATTTTATAGAAACTATCACAGTACACTGAAAGCTGATAAAAACAGATGTTACATTGTTGATCGATATCTGTAGTGCTTTCTTTGTTATATATTAAACGTAAGTGCATATTATTAAATAAAAGAAATAATTGGTTAAATTCTGCTGTTTCTTATTTGGATAGGTGTACCAATTAACTTAGCTATAAATATGGAAAGGACAGAAGAAAGCCAGATATCATACCTACCAGTTGTTGAAAGTCTTGCTATTTCAGAAATCATCACTACGGACCTTGAAAACACAGGATTCTGGGAGGGTAACATGATTATTCAGTGAATAGTGGGATGGTTGTATGGTTTGTGTTTTGCTCAACATTTAGCAAGGCCTTTGGTATAGTATTACCCATTTTTTTGTTATTAAAAATAACCCTCCCCTACCCCTGGTTGCCAATGTGCATGATCATGGACATAACCTGCAATACTTTTGTTCCTTAGAAAGACAGCATATTCCTTATGGTAGTAGTGTGGGTATAATATGTGCTAGACAATTCAATAAACAGTGTCTTGGTAACCTGTCTACTTGGATGAAAGGGTGGTAATGAGTGGAGGGAGGTATAACATGATTTGTGATGTCCTTTTCAGTGAAAATGCACAAAAAAGGGATAATTTGCATTTTCACTGATATCAAGTTATGCAACAGGGTAGATGCACAAAAAGGTGCAGAAAGGTAAAATAGTAGTACAGTACAACAGTGGACTAATTTAAGATATGGTAGTATAAATTCAATGCAAAAACATATCTGAGGAAAACAATCAAGAAAGCAGACCACTCATGAGTGATGTAACAATAATTAAAAAAAAAAAACATGAGGAACTGTACATGTGGGAGTCATTGCACTTGTTCTAAAGATAAAATCTGTGATGGGGAGAAAGAATAATAGAATGCAAAGGAAGAGGGGGTCACCAGTAGAAAACAAAAGTTATGTACTTACTGTCTTCAGCAAGTCAGCTGTATACTCCAGCATCATAGCTGAAATCGGAGCTTCTCCCCTACCCATAATGCCCCACTCTCCCTCAGAGTTTGCTGCAGGACAGCACCATCCAACCCACAGCAGCAAACACTTAACCCCTGACTATTAAAGGGAGGGAGATGCACCAGATTCAACCTGGATCAAGAAGAAATCAGAGCCTGCATCTCTCCAGTCCACATCACAGTCCAAAGGTAGGGGGGAGGGATGGTTGAAGACAAATGAAAAGCAACAACTCAGATGGAGGCAAGTACATAACTTGTTTATCTGATGATGTTTTTCTTTTGGCCTTCAACCTATGGGACAGAGTCTGTAGCTACCAAAAAAAAAAAACTTTGGAGGCCCTCATGGAAGGATGTTCTGGACCATGGCAGAGGTGAAGGAAGCCTTGCTCCTGGACAATATATCCAATTTGTAATGGGAGATAAACATATATGAAGAGGACCCAAGTAGCAGCCAAACAAATATCGTCAGTAGGAACCCTGGACCAAAAGGCTGCAGAAGTAGACACTGACCTGATAGAATGTGCCTGGACAGGGCCAAATAAGAGTAAACCTTTGGTATGATAAACCAAAGCAATGCAGCTGGAAATCTAATGGGCAAGAGTGATCTTAAAAACAGGGTTTAGAAAAAGATACAAGAAGTTGATCAGACTTGCAGCTGTCTGTGGACATCAAGCATATGTAATTTGTATTCTCCTCTGTTCTGGATATATGGGAAGAAAACTGGTAAATGAATCACTTGATTGATATTAGCTTCAGAGGCCACCTTCGGCATAAAAGAGGGGTTGGTACAAATAGTCACTCTGTCCTTACGGAAGACAAGATGAGGTTTAATTGACAACTTCTGCAAGTCAGATACCTGTTTGGTAGAAGTGATAGCCATCAAGAAGGCTGTCTTCCAAGATAAAAATTGTAAATCCACAGTGGCAGCTGGTTCAAAAGGAGGACAGACTAAGGGTTGTAAAACCAAAATGACATCCCAAGGTGTTTTGAATTCCTTGATCACTGGCGTAAGGAAGAATGTACCTCAAAAAAAAAAAAAAAAAAAAAAAAAAGCTTTGCATATGTTGGAAAAAGCTAAAGAGGTGGAATTTTACCCCATATGGAAATTCAAGATGGCTGCCAATTGAACTTCAATCATAGAAATAACTAGCTCCATTATGGAAGATATGGGCTAGGAAATCTAAAATGGTAGGAACAGGGGCTGTAAAAGGATCCAATTTATGCTGTGACACCTAGATGGAAAAATGATTCCATTTACTGGAGTAGATTTTCCTAGAAAAAGCCTTGTGTGCTGCAACCAAAATCTTTTTGACCGGTGATGAAAGTCAAGGAGTCCTAGCCATCAAAGGAGCTGGAGCAGCCAAGCGAAGAGCTTCAAGCTAAGTCTGGATGTGGAACCACGGAAGGGTGAGATATGGAATCTTAAACTGGATCCAGAGTCCAGGGCAGACACACCAAATGAGACCACAGAGTGGGGAACCAAACTTGGCAAGGCCAGAAAATGGCAATGAGGATGACCCTGCTCTTCAACCGCTGTACTTTCTGAAGAAACTTGGGGATTAGAGGTAGAGGAGGTTCAAGCATGGACTACAGTGTCTCTGGGTGACTCTCCCGGAGGGGGGATTAGGGCGAAAATCTCACTGCACTTTGCATTGAAAGGAGAGGTGAACAGCTTGCAGCAAGGATGACCCCATTTCTGAAAGATCATTGTTGCCACTGAAGGATTCAGAGACCACTTGTAGGGCATCAGAATAATTCTGCTGAGCCTGTCTGCTAGAATGTTGGACTTCGCCAGAATGTGGGGTGCCACCAGAAAACAGATCACCCACTCCCACAATCTCATGACCTCACTGCAAAGGGGATAAGACATGTCCGTTTAGATAGCAACTGTCCCAGTGGGAAGAAAGGCTTGAAGGGCTTGCAGTGCCAGAAGCACCACTTTCATCAACAGGACACTGGTATGCAGATTGTTCTCAATGGGGGACCACATGCCTTGGACCATCCGTCCCATGGAATGCCCCCCACCTGCGCTGGGAAGGCAGCCATGGTCACTGTGATAGAGAGGGAGGGAAGAATAAATGAGTGGTCCAGGAGGAGGTCTGGAGATGGAAGCCACCGCCGAAGAGAATCCCGACAGGCCCAGGATAATTGAACCAGATAAGAGAGAGGAATATAGAGTAGAGAACACTGTACTGCTAGGGTCCATTGCAGAACTCTCATGTACAGGCAAACAGCTGCCACAATAACTCTTACCAACTATGGACCCCAACACCCAGCAAACCATACCTGCTGGGGGGACTACGGATACAAGAAGAGACTTCACATGTTGTTTGAGTGATAGTACCCTGTCTGGAGAGAGAAACACCCTACTCTGCAATGTGGCAAATCAAGTGCTTATAAAATGCAACACTTGAACAGGTTTGTAGAAAACACTGGACACAACGTAATGGACCAAAATTTTAATGAAACAATAAAATGAAATAAGTGCTTTCACGTGCTACAAAGGCATGGTTCTTCAGATTTTAACAAAATCATTCTTAACGCTTAAAAAAAAGCAGAATAACTGGAAAGTTAACTCATTATCTAATTAGTTAGGCGGAGCTGACATCCAGCTCAACAATATTCTTAAAAGAACAAAATCTAACTAAAATGAACACTTGAAAGAAGTATAAGGTAAGACAAATACACTTCAAAAATCCATCAATATATGAAACTACTAATAAAGCATGACTTCTAAAAATATATATTAAAGAACCCTAATAATATACAAATCTTACCATAAATACTAATTTATCAACCATAACATAACTAAATAAATAAAACAGAATCTAAAATCAGTCTAATACATCAGATGCATTGCCCTACTAAAATCCTTGATCAAATGGGTATAAACATGTGCAAAATAAGTACCCATCAAAAGAATATGTACAATAATAATAAAGCATATGCAAAGAATAAAAATGAAAATAAAAACATGTATATTCTATGGCATCTAATATATAATAACATCTAAAATAATTAGAAAATAACCACAAGTCTCCAATAATACCTAACCACATGCTTCAAGTATCGGTTTAATACTTACATATTGATTGAGCCCTGGTTCTACTTGTGCTCTTAATCTAAATATCCATTCAAGCTCTATGGACTCTAAATAGTTAAGGTTACTACCTCCCCTTCTACTTTGGGTTACTAACTGTAGCACCCTAAATCTAAAGGTATGACCAGCATATAAACCAACATGCCTAGCCAATACGTTCTGAGGATTCCTTTTCCTTATATCATATACATGATTGTATATTCTATCCTTCAGCCTTCTTGCCGTCATACCTACATAGAACCCTACACATTTTGTGTATGTGGCTAGATATTTTAAGTTCTTACTATTACAAGAGGCATAAAACTTAGGATTAAATTCAAATGCGATAGTAGGATGAACAAAACACTGTTCTGCCACTATATAATCACACATTTTACATCTCATACATCGATACATACCTAGCTTATTTATACTTATCCCATTATTTCTATCAACAAAATGTTCCCTACATAATATCCTTTCAAATTCTTACTGTTTCTATAATAAATCTTGGTTTATGTCCTACTATGCTCAATGTTCTATGCCTTTTTATTATGTCCACCACCTTTTTGTTATTGTTGGTATATCTCCTAATAAAAGGGGTTGTATTACCAGGCCTTCCAAACCTGTCATTTGCATAGTTCACGTTTAATCTGGTATTCTCACTAACATCCATAATGGAATGTTTAACTTTACTAATCATTAAATCATTATACCCTCTATCTAAAAACAGGGTATGTAATCTATCAAGCTGCATCTGTAAATCAGGGCTCTCCTTACCCTTAACCACATTAGGGAACACATGCTGCTATAACATAGAAGTGTATTCTTCCAGCAGGATTTTCTGTATAAACTGGTAGATAAACTACCATCCATCATTCTAGTTATTTTTACATCCAGAAAATTCACTTCCTTATCGGAAGCTTCTGAGGTAAACCTTAGGAAATCAGTGGTAGACTCCAAAAAAGTAACAAAAGCATTTAGATCTACTATGCTTCCTTTCCAAAAAAGCAGTATGTCATCCACAAATCTTTTGTATAATAGTATCTGCTGGGAGTAGACACTATTAAACAAAAACTCCCTCTCCCAATGATGAACTACAAGATTCGCATAAGAATTTGCACAGGGAGTGCCCATGGCTACTCCCCACCTCTGTGCATAAAGCTCATCACGCAACATGAACACATTATTATTAAGAATGGTATCTAATAATGTACATACCAATATCCCTTGTTCATTGCTTATTACTTCTGTTTTCAACAGTATTGTTCTTATGGCTTCAATCCCATAGTCATTGGGAATAGCTGTAAACAAGTTCCTCACATCCAAGGTCACCATTATATAAGAGGTGTCCTTAAGTTCATCCTTAATGGATAATAACTCATAAATCAAGTGATAACTATCCTTTAAGATACTCGTTGTACTATAGGTCCTAATATACTCTCTCTATATATATATTGATTGATATTTTTTCAGTGACCCAGCCCTCACCTGCCACTACGGGCCTCATAGGAAGGGGGAAAACATTTTTATGTATTTTCAGAAGGCCTTTTATATATGGTATCACAGGAAAATCAACCAAAAAGAAGTCATACAACCTCTGCGTAACTTGCCTACACATCAGTAGGTCATATATATCATCATATACTTTATTGATAGTTCTCATAAGCGATGCTGAATTAATCTCCTCATAAGTATTAGCCTCAGAAAGCATATTATGCATTGCATTGTCATAGTAAATGGCATCCAATAACACTATCCTTCCCCCCTTATCAGCAGGTTTAATTACTAAATCTCTATTTGATGTCAAATTAGTTAGGGAACATTTCTCCCCATTACTTAGATTGTAGTAAGTACACCTGGGGCCTTGCCCTGAAAAATAAACATAAAAATAATTTTCACATAAATTAATAAAACATTCAACAAAAACATTTTGGTCCATTACATCATGGTGGTTGTGTCCAGTGTTTTCTACAGAGCATCCTTCTTTTTTTGGGACGTATACCTTTGGATGGTAGCAGCATTCTGTTCTTTATTAACTTGAACAGGTTTCAAATTTGATTTAGCCAGATTGATCATAATGCCCAGGGAAGGAGCTAAATGAAGAAGGTAATCCCTGGCTTGAAGAAGTCGATACCTGGTTGGTGCGGAGAGGAGCCAATCGTCCAGGTAAGGAAAAACCTGAAATCCCTGCAGTCTCAAGTGAGCCATCACTTTGGTAAACACCAGGGGGGGGGGGGCTGTGGTGAGTCCAGAGGTAATACTCTGAACTAGAAGTGATTGGCTTCCATCTGGAAGCCAAAGAACCTTCTGGAGCACCTGTTCATTTTCATGCATCTTGAAGGTCCAACGAGCACATGCAGTTGTTGCTGTGCAGAAAGGACAGAATGGATTGGGGAGTGCCCATTTGAAACTTCGTTTTAGCAACTGACAGGTTCAGGGCAGTTAAGATCCAGAATGGGTCTGAAGTCCCCCATTTTCTTTGGCATGAAGAAGAACCTGGAATAAATGCCTGATCTGGACTGGATGACTCGCTTTTTGAGCAGCCTGGCGATTTCTATGGCTGCTGCCTCCAGCTGACTGAGTGGAACATCCAGGAAGTTTCTCGGAGTGGGGAGATGAAAAAATGGGATGGAATAGCCAGCCTCTGGTATTATATGAAGCAACCAATGATAGTTTGTGATAGACACCCAGGCTGTTGGGTGAAGAGACAGAAAGACACACCCCAACTGCCTCCAGCTTAGGGCAGTTGGGCAATACCTCAGGGTTGCTGAAAAGGTCTGTCTGAGAATTAATCTCAAGACCCTTGGTTCCTTGGACCCCCTTTGCTACGTGACTGGTGTCTGTCATTTCCCCCTGCCCCTGGGGGAAAGTTGACTCTGAACATCCTGGGAAAAGCCTTGAGACTTTTGAAACCTCAACTTCTTTCCCCCACGCTTGTTCCTAGAATAGGTCTGTCATGGGGTAGACAGGTGGATCCCGAAGGCACTCAGGGTCTTCCCATCTTTCTCACTTGGGGTAAGTGTGTCACAAACAGTAGGTCCAAACAAAGTGCACCCATCAAAGGTGGCATTTGTGAACAATGTCTTTAAGGGTTCTGAAAAGGCACAAAGCCAGAGACAGATGTGCCACCTCATAGCACCTCCTGTCCCAGCCGCCCTCTAAGTACCTTCAGTCGCATGAGAAAGTAGCCCCGTGGATGTGTTTGAAATGGCTGTTAGGGTGGGCAGTCTGGAAGAGAAGACTTTCTTCTTCTCCTCTAATATGGACCCTGGGGCAGATGCAGATAGTTCCTTAACCAGGTATCTCTGCAGTCTGGCGACATGTGCCAAACAGTTGAGCACATGCAGGGCAAAGGTGACTGAAGAATGCACTTGCTTCCCAAAGCAGTCCACCACCCTAGACTCCCTGTCTGGAGGATGGTCCGAGGAGCTCTCTTGGGCCAGCTCCTTCTTGGTGGCCACCACCACCACCATGTCATCAACCGAGGAACCCTTGTACTAATGGGGCCTGTCTGAGGGGGCACTTAGGAATGGGCTCCACCTTGTCCATTTACTTCCATGCACCAAGGGATCCACAGGGGGACACCCATGATGTAGATGGCCCTGTGCCAAACACCTCCAGGAATACAGACTCATCCTGGTTGGGTTTAAGGGATAACCACCCACCTCTCTGATGCAAGATCTCCATGATGTCCTTAATAGAGACCTCACCAAGGGGTGATCAGGGGGAACCCTCCCCTTAATCCAAATCAGTATCTTCCATGAGGGATTCCAGGGGGGAATCCAAGTGCCTCCTCGTACACATCTACTTCCGAGGTACCTCCTTGAGGGGATACTCCAGAGAGGACTTGGAAGCTACAAGGGGTTCCCCAACAGGAACATCCGGAGGTGGTCTGGCAACAGGCTGTCCCTGAGGGGGGCAGGACCAATAAGGCTGGCCCACAAACAGGAGCATGGGCAGGCTCCAAGGAGGAAAGTGTTAAGACTGTTGAAGGAGCCAAGTGGAGCCTCTCCACCATGTCGAAGGTGAGCAGATCCTTGAAGACACCGCAGTCGGAGCTGAAGCTGCCAGCATTGGGGCCTCCCAGACCTTTATCCCCAGTGCTGAAGGGGGAATCAAGAGCCAAGCTTCCCAGTGCCAAAGCCCCGAGTTGGAGGGCCAGCTCCAAAAACCTCACAGCCAACACCAAAGCTATGGCTCCAAGAGTCGGTAAGGTCCAAAGACATCTGAGCCAAACCGCTCAAGGTAACTGTTGGTATCCAGGTACAGGTAACCATCGGTACCAACATCTTAACACTGGGAAACCTCGGGCCCAAGAACTCTGAAGCCAAAGGTAGGATTGGAAAAAGAGAAATGGGTATGAAAGGTTGCGTGCTCACAGCTCCAAAGGGGGATGGAGCAGGCAAGACCCCCAGCTGTATTTAAGCCTGGAGTAACTTCATCATCCTGTCCTCCTTGGCTTCAGACAGGCTGCGAGTGGACAGAAGAAGCCATTGACCCTGGCCTGGAGTGGCACCAAGAGGAGGCAGGGGACTTTGGCCTGGAAATCTCCAGCGCCGGAGAGAAGGGTGAACAGAGCTGTGAAGAGTCCCAAACCACTGTGTACTTGATGTGGTGGGAGGCTCAGAGGAGGATGAGTGGTCTGGCGACAGTGTCTTCTGGCAATCCCGCTCTCTGTGCCTGGCCCAGTCCCAAGACTTCATGGGAGTTTGAGTTCCAGAAGTGGAGGGGGAGGGAAGGAAGGGGCCAAAAGACCCTTCAAAATCAACTTGTTCCTCCTGTTGATAAGCGCACTTTGGTTGAAACCTATGCAAATTGAACAGAGCAATCCAGATGGGCTGCCTCCAAGTACACCATGCACAGTGTGTGGACATCAGCCAAAGGGATCTTATGCCCACACTTGTGCATTTCTTGAATCTGGCCAGCTTTGGAAGTTCAGTTATGGGAACAAGACACACACACACACAGAGTACCAAAAGAAAGCCAAGAAGGAGAGAAAGGAAAGTAGATTTTTTTTTACTACAAAAAAAAAAAAAAAGACAAAGAAAGCACACCAACACAGAAAAAAGAAAGAGTAGGAGGTTGAAAGAGATATCGAAAGAAAAAAGGGGTAGCCTACTGTTATACAAAAATGCTAATAAATAATCCTGCAGGAGCTTAGACGCAGTGATCCGTGCTGTTCAAACGAGCAGCAAATGTGATCTGAAGGAGAAGCAGGGCATTGTGCATAGGGAAGGAGCTCGGATTTTGGCTCCGATGCTGGAGTATATGACTAAGTCTGATCAGAGTCCCACACATTGAAGACCAAATGAAAAACAACTTCAGATCCAGCACTTACCTTTCTAGACAAGTAAACTCATATCTGGTACATTGTGTAATTATGGAGACCTCTTCCTCAAAGGAAATAAATAGAATTGTGGGACAAAACGACAGTGGCCAAATAGGAGCATATAGTTACACTGAAAGACAGTGGTTCAGCAGGAGTCTTTTTGAATGCATTTATTGTGAATGTTTTTTTTTTTGTAACTATTAATAGGGATGGCTTAATTTATGTGAAATGTCAGTGTTAAATTACTTATATCAGTGACTTTTAGGTTAGAGCTGGGATCTTGACTGGGTTATGGCTTTACTTAACATCATGGTAAATAACTGACGTCAGAGATATGGTTAAGGTTATGTGGTGTAGAAGGCAAGTGTCATGAATAAGTACTGTGGAAAGCTCTGTGCACTGGTATCCATTTTACATATTTGAAAAAGGTGTATGCAAACGATTTTTTTGAAGTTATTGTTTCGGACATGACTTTTGAATATTTGGATTTTGGATAATCTTGACTAGAATGTGTGCCTTTTTAAAATGGTGTTTAAGCTAGTGTCAGAACTGGGTCAGATGGTTATCTACCATCAAATTATGTTTCTATTTTCTGAAAATGTAGAAGAAAAAAAGATAAATATTAAATGAGTACATATGCTGTCCTATGTATATCTGACATAGCCAGTTTATCACTTTTAAGAAAATAATGTGATGAAGGAAAAAAAGAAGTCAAGTATTCACCATAATGTTCCATCTGAGTAGTTATATTTCACTTGTCTTCAACCTGTGGTTATTCGGATCTGGAATGGCTGCATCACCAGCATCTGATCTCCAAGCTCCTCCCATTATGCCCCTCCATCTCCTTTCTTCTCTCAGATCAAGTTTGCTGAACCAGGAACAATAAGCCCAACCAAATCACCTTACCATTACCACTAAAACACAGTCAGAAACCAAGTACCACTTGGAAAGTCACAAAGTGTACATGTCCTATATGCCCAAATAGAACCAAAGTGATAAGGTCAGGGGGAAGGAGGGAGGGATGGTTGAAAACAAATTAAGTATAACTACTCAAATGAAATGTAATGGTGAGTACATAACTTCTTTATCTGAAGTAGTTTACTTCATTTGATCTTCAACATCTGGGACAGAGTCCCCAGCTACCAACATCTAGGTGGCCCTCATGGAAGGATGTTTTGGAGCACCCCGGAGTCAAATGATGCCCTACTCTGGGACACTATATCCAGTTTGTAATGGGTATGAGATGAGGACCAAGTAGATGCAGAACAAATATCATCCAGCAACACTCTAGACCAGAAAGCCGCTGAAGTTGCCTTGGATCTAGTGGAATGGGCTTTGATGACACCCAGAGGAGAGATGCCTTTGTCATAATATGCCCAGTTAATACATTGGGAAATCCATCTACCAATGGTGGCTTTCGAGACTCTCTTACCTAAAAATGGTTTGGAATAAGACACAAACAATTGATCTGATTTATGGAAGGGCTTTGTTTGGTGTAAATAGAATCTCAGTTGTCTGTGTATATCTAATGCGTATAACTTGTATTCGCCCTTGTTTTTGAAACTTGGGAAGAAAACTGGAAGATTTATAGTTTGGTTAATATTTTCAAAAGCCACTTTTGGAAGAAAAGAAGGGTCCGTGCACAAAAAAAAAACATATATGGAGCCTCCCAGCTGAGGTAATGGCTACCAAACAGACAGTTTTCCAAGACAGAAATTGCAAATCTACAGTCGTCACCAGTTCAAAAGGTGGTGAGACTAAGGCTTGTAAGACAAAGATAAGGTCCCAAGGAGGTGTTGGATCTTTCACTGGAGGTCTTAGCATGAAGGTTCTTTTCAGGAAGGTCTTGCAAAGCCTAGACGAGGCTAAGGAAGGCATGTTATCCCCCACATGGAAGAGAACTAGCCCCTTGATGAAATATACCAGATAGAATCTCCAGAATAGTCAGGATTGGAGCATTAAAGGGATCTATATTTGGTTGAGACGCCCACATAGAGAAGCGTTTCCATTTCCTACGGTATACCTTTCTGATAGAAGACTTGAGCCACTGCCACAATGTTTTTAATGGGAGAAGCCCTAATAATTAGTGGAACTGGAGCAGCCAAAGCTGTAAGATACAGACTGTCCAGATCTGGGTGAGGAATCCTCGAAGGATGAGAAATGAGATCGGGAACTGGATCCATGGTGGAACTACTAGGTGAGACCACAGAGAGGGGAACCAGACTTGGTGAGGCCAGAATGAGGCAATGAGGATTACTGCGCTCCCCAGCCTGTGGGCTTTCTAAAGAAACTTCGGAATTAGAAGTAATGGAGGATAAGCATAAAGAAGACCAGGAGGCCAAGCATGAACCAGTGAGTCTCTGGGAATTTCCCCCTGAGGAGGGTTTAGAGCAAAGAACTTGCTGTACTTTGTGTTGAAGGAGATGCGAAGAGATCGCAGCAAGGCCAGCCCCACTTTAGGAAGATCTGCTGTCCTACTAAAGGATTCAGAGACCACTCATAAGGCATTAGAATAGTCCTGCTAAGTCTGTCTGCTAAAATGTTGGACTGTCCCAGAATGTGCGTTGCCACCAGAAATTGGGCTGTGGAGACCGCCCATTCCCACACTCTCATGGCTTCTCGACAAAGGGGGTAAGATCTGGTTCTGCCCTGCTTGTTGATATACCAGACTACAGACATGTTTGACTGGATGGCAATGGTCCCCAGAAGAAGATGGGGATAAAGGGCCTGCAATGCTAGAAGAACCACCCTCATCTCCAGGACATTGATATGCAAATTGGTCTCGGATGGAGACCAAGTGCCTTAGACTGTCCTTCCCAAGCAGTGTCCCCCCCTCCCCAACTGGGAGGCATCCATGGTCACTGTGGTCATAGGAAATGATGGAGAAAGGGTCGTCCTTGTACCATATCCAGGGAGCAAATCCACCGGATGAGTGACTCTGCAGGCCTGTGATATGTGTATCAGATGGGACAAGGGTAAGACCAGGAGGGACCACTAAACCAACGTCCACTGGAGAACTCTCGTGCAGACGGGTGAAGGGCAAGAGATTGATGGTGGCTGCCATAAAGCTGAGAGCCCAAAGAACTGTGGCTGCTGATGCGTTGGAGGATTGAAGAACATAAGAGACGTGAAGTTTCAGATTGTTTACCCTCTCTGGGGTGAGATAGACTCTCATTTGAATAGCATCTAGCCAAGCTCCAATGAAATCTAACCTCTGGACTGGGACCAGGGAAGATTTGCTGAGGCTGATAGTAATACCTAGTCTGTTTGCAAGGAGGAGGAAGTAATCCCTGGCTTGACACAGTAGATGGCTGGGGTAATAGCAAGTAGCCAGTCGTCCAGATAGGGATAGACCTGGACTCCTTGAAGCCTCAGGTGGGGTGCTACCACTGCCATGACTTTGGTGAACACCCTGGGGGCTGTGGTGAGACCAAAGGGTAGAGCCCTGAACTGATAATAATTGACCCCCAGCCAGAAGTGAAGAAACCTGTGGGGGCACTGTTCATCTTGATATGATTGTACGCGTCCTGGAGGTCGATCGAGCACATCCAATCCTCTGCCTACAGATAGGGCAGAATGGTCTGAAGTGCGACCATCCAGAATTTTTCCGTGGCTACTGACAGGTTCAAAATGGCTAGATCCAGAATGGGTCTTTGGTTCCCCCATTTTCTTTGACACCAAAAAGAACCTGGAATAGATGCCCAGTCCAGACTGATCTGGGGGGATGGGTTGGATGACTCATTTTCTTAGCAGCTTTCTGATCACTAATGCTGCTTCCTTCCTCTGTGCGGGTGGAACATCCAGGAGGAGTTTTGGTTGGGGAGGTGGTGCAATGAATTGAATGGAATAGCCTCTGGATATGATTTTTAGCACCCAACAGTCTGTTGTCACGGACACCCACTCCATTGGGTGTAATGAAAGATGGCCCCTGACTGCCTCCAGAGATGAGCAGTCGGGCACCCCCCTCAGGGTTGCTGCGTGGGTCTGTTCGAGAAAGGTTCCAAAGTTCTTTGGACCCCCCTCTGCCTCTGGGGGAATAAGAGTCCTGAGTGTCCAGGCAGAGCTGAGATTTCCAGAACCACATCTTCTTTGCCCCTCATTAATTCCTGGAGAAGGATCTCTGAGGGATGGAGAAGCGGATCCTAACGGCAGACAGTGTCTTCCTGTCCTCCTCACTGACTCTCACGTATGGACTTCTCAAGCAAGGAAGAGCCATCATAGGAAGCATTCGCAAAGGACACTTTGAAGGGTTCCGAGAACTGACATAGCTGGAGCCAGGCATGTCACCTCATAGCAATGCCAGACCTAGCTGCCCCCGCAGCTCCTTCCGTGGCATGGGAGAGGAGGCATATGGACATATTGCCAACCGCTTTGAGTGGGAATGCCTGTAGAGAACATTTTCTTGCCCTCTGCAGACATGGTCTGGGGGGGGCACGCGACTTCCTTGACTAAGTCACGATGCAGTCGGATAACATGCGCCATGAAGTTCAGTGCCCTTATGGTGAAGGCTGAAGCATAAACTCACTTCCCCAAATGATCCATCGTCCATGACTCCCGGTCAGGAGGATGGACTGTAGGGCTGTCCTGTGCAAGCTATTTCTTGGTGGCAGCTGCCACCACCATAGCGTCTACTGGGGACCTCTTGCTCCAACAGGATCTGTCCAAAGGGGGGCTTAGAATTTTATCTGGGCTTTTGGGGATTGGCTCCACCAAGATGTCCGGCTTCTTCTATGCTCTGGAGGTGATTAGGTCCATGAGTGGATCTGCAGGGGGGACACCCAGGAGGTAGATGTGCCCGTACTGAATGCCTCCAGGAAAACTGACTCATCCTGGGTTGTTTTGTGGGTGGACCACCCTCCCTCTTTGGCATAGAAGTTCCATGATGTCTCCAAAGGAGGCATCTTCGAGGGTGACCTGGGGGAACCTTCCCCTTACAAGTCACAGTGGTCAGTGAGGGACTCAGGAGAGGAGTCCAAGTGCCTGCTTTTACACGTTTGCTTGGGAGGAACCTCAGTGGGACACTCACCTGTTGCTGCTCCCTGGGGCAAATCACAGGCGTCCCTGAGATGACAGGAAAGTCGGTGTCATACCCAAAACCGAGGGAGTCAGGACAGATTCCAAAGAGGAAATGGTCAGAGGTCTCGACCCACTCGAGAAGACCCTCTCCACCGCATCAAATGCTGAAGGAGGGAGGACATCCTAGCAAATGAGTGATGGAGCTGCTCCCCTCGGGTCTGACGGGGGAGCTGGAGCCAAGATACCCAGGGGAGACTGCACTCTGACAAACTCTGAGCTGACAGCACCCCCTCTGATCTGATGCCAAGGCTACGGCTCCAAGAGCTTGGATCGGACCCAGTCAGATCTGACATGCTCAAGGCTATGGCCGGCATCGAGGTACAAGGTAGAAGATCCAACACGCTCAAGGCTACTGCAGGCATCAAGGTACAAGTTACTGTTGGCACTGACCCCCCGACCCCGAGAACTCTCGGATCCACAGACTCCAAAACAGAGGGTCAGATTGAAGAAGGAGCTATGGGGGTAAAAAGAAGGGTTGAGACCTCCCCGCTCCAGAGGGAGAGGGGGCCGGTGAGACTCCCATCTGGATGAACTTTCCACATCATCCTGTCCATCTCTGACTCACTCAAGCTGTGGGTGGAATGGTAGGAACACACCACAGACACTAGCCATGAGTGCTGGTGAGCGGAGGCTCTACTTCAGATGTGTCCAACCTGCGGCCCATGGGCCGCATGCAGCCCTCAGAGCTCTTCCATGCGGCCCACAACCTTTAACTGCAACTTCAGTGTACACATGTGCCAAAACACTTCTCATTTGTTTTTCGTGATAGTGACCTGTAACCGCAATGTTGGCACCCTTTGAAAGGGACAGCACCCGACTGTATTAATAGGTAAGTGTGGAGTGAGTGAGTACATGCATGAAAGCAAAATGTTTGTGTGTGTATATATATATATATATATATATATATATATGTATGTGTATCAGAGAGAGAGAGAGAGAGTTCTACTGAATTAACGTACCTGTCAACTGTATGGATTTTCAAAGAATGTCTGGTATCTCCTCCGAGCTCACAGAGTGGGGAACAAATGGGTGGCAATCACCTAACTAAATCTAAGTGTAGAAGGTTGTATTTTTTTGCCAAAACATCATGTTATAATTCCCTGAAAATTTTGTTAATAAATCAAAGGGATTGACATATGGATTATTTGGCATGCTTAGTTAACGTCCAGTTGCTGCATTATAAACAGTTTCCATTATGGTTGGTGGTATGACTTTTGCTCAGAGGAATGCAGTACATCAGAATAAAAGAAGTTATGTACTCACCATAACGTTCCATCCATGTCATCCTTCATTTTTACATATGGGTTTGGAGCCGATCCTCAGCCGATTTACAAGCTTGAAGACTTCTGGTTGGCTTGTGGCTAAGCAGGTATCCCATAGTGCACCTGTACAAACCCCAGATCTCATTTGCTGCTCATTAGAAGAAATAACCATAAGACAAACCAATACTAAAGGGTCTCCAACCAAAGATAATCAAATTATTATCTCCAGATCTTCCAGGATGGGGGCGGGTTGGTAAAAATGAAGAGTGAGATAGACTACCAACATGGAACGTTATGGTGAGTACATAACTTCTTTATTCGAATCTCACCTTTATTTTTACATATGGGACAGTGTCCCTAGCGCCTTATTCTTGGGTGGCTCACTAGAAAATACTCCTAAGCACTGTAGAGCCAAAGGATGCTCTACCCCTGGAAGACCAATCCAATTTGTAATGTGTAATAAAAGTGTGAGGGGTAGCCCACATAGCTGCTGCATAATTTTCAAGTGGGACCCTGGCTTGAAAGGCTGTACAGGTAGACAGCGACCTAGTAGAATGAGCCTTGATCCTGTAGAGTAAAGGTCTGCCCTCCGAACTGTAGATAAAGGGTATGCAACTGGAAATCCAGTTAGATAGTGTCACTTTAGAAACTGGTAAGCCCAATCTGGAGTCAGAAAAAGGAATGAATAGTTGATCTGATTTCCTAAATTCCTTGGTCTGCTGTAAATAAAAACATAGTTGTCTATGAACGTCCAGCTGATGAAAATGGTATTCAGCTGCATTACAGTGATTAGGGAAGAAAACTGTGAGTTCTGTGGATTGATTTAAGGTAGCAGGGGAACAAACTTTGGGGACAAAGGAGGGGATTAGTTAGCAGTGACACCCTGTCTTTGTGAAAGATCGCATAAGGTGGCTTAACAGACAAGGCTTGTAGCTCTGATAGCTGACATAATAGCTTCCAAAAACAAAGTCTTCCAAGACAAAAATTTCAATGAAGATGAGTGGGAAGGTTCAAATGGGGGAGAAGACGGTTTGGACAACAAAGTTTAAATCCCAAGAAGCCACAGGTTCATGCAGTGGTGGTCTCAATAGAGTGGCTCCTTTCAAAAAGGTCTTGCATAGCTTATGAGACATTAAATTGGTATCCGGAAACCCTAAGTGAAAAGGAGAAATTGCCACCAATTGGACTCTGATAGTGGCAGCAGCAGATCCTTCATGGAAAAGCTTGGAGAGAAATTCCAAAATCACAGGGATAGAAGCAGTGTAGGGATCTACATTCATTTTCTGTGCCCAAATAGAAAATCTTTTCCATTTACTACCATACAACCTCCTAGTCAAAGGTTTATGGGAAGACATAAGAATATGTGATACTGAGGATGATACATCATGAAGTCTGACTAGGGGTGGAACTGGAGCAGCCACACTGTCGATTTGAGGGTGTGGATTGAGGGATGTAATGAACCTGACATGCGAGTCAACAGATCTGGAGCTGGGTCCAGGATCCAAGGATCGTCCAGGAGAAGAGGCTCGAGGAAGGGGAACCAAACCTGATGAGGCCAGTAAGGAGCAATGAGGATCAACTTGCTTCCCAGCCGACTGGCTTTCTGAATCACTTTAGAAATGGAGGAAAGGCATACAGAAGTCCCATGGGCCAATCGTGAGCCAGAGCATCTCTGGGTGTCTTCCCTGGAGGGGGAGTGAGGAAAAAATAGCTGCTGCATTTGGCATTGACTGGACTGGCAAAAAGGTCACAGCAAGGCTGTCCCCATTTTCGGAAAATCTGTTCTGCTGTTTCCAGTTTCAGAGACCACTTGTGAGGCAGTAGAATCACGTGGCTGAGCTCGTTGGCTATCACGTTGGTTGTCCCTGGAATGTGCATTGCAACCGGGAAGCGCTGGGAAGAAATCGCCCATTCCCAAACTTGCATGGCCTCTCAACAGAGTGGGTAAGATCTGGTACCGCCCTGTTTGTTGACATACCAAACTACCGACATGCTGTCTAATTGTATTGCAATAGTCCCTAGAGGAAGAAGGTCTTGAAGTGCTTGCAACTCCAGGAACACCACCCTTATCTCCAGAACATTGATATGTAGGTGAGCCTCGTGTTCTTGCCATGTGCCTTGGACAGTCCTGCCGAGATAATGCTCCCCCTGATCTGGGAGGTATCCGTGGTCACAGTGGCAATGGATTGGGCAGGAACAAAGGGGGCACCCGTGATCAACTGGTTGGGAGCTATCAACCAAAGAAGGTCCTTCTTGCATGATTTCGTCAGTAGGATAGGATGACTCAGAGGGAGATATTGGAAGTACCACTGGGAAGACAGAAGCCACTGGAGAATTCTCATGTGCAACCTGGCTAATGGTGCTAATACAATGGTGGAAGCCATAGTTCCAAGGAGCTGAAGAACCCACTTTGCTTTCCCTTCCACAACGGGAGAAAATGCTGAATTTGAGAGATCAAGTTTTGTGCCCTTTCAGCGGGGAGACGAACTGTCGTGATCACTGTGTCTACCTCTGCGCCTATAATAATCACAGATTGAGAGGGCAATAATGCAGATTTTTCCCAATTTATGGAGATCCCTAACTGAGCACAAAGTTGAATAGTGGCATCCCTGTTTTGGAGGAGTACATGCTTGGTAGGGGCGGTCAGGAGCCAGTCGTCCAAATACAGAAACACCTGGAATCCCCAACATCTCAGGTGAGCTGTCACTACTGCCATGCATTTGGTGAACACCCTGGGGGCTGTGGTGAGACCAAAGGGCACAGCACAAAACTGATAGTGACTGGCTCCCAGCTGGAAGGGTAGATGTCTCCTGGACGCTTTGTCCATTTTTATATGGTAGTAGGCATCTTGGAGATCTAGAGAGCACATCCAATAGTCTTTCCCTAACAACGGGAGTATCAACTGCAGTGTTACCATCCGAAACGTGTCCTTCACGGATTCGTTTAATCTACTGAAGTCCAATATTGGCCTCCAATCTCCGGTTTGTTTTGGTACTAAAAAGAACCTGGAGTAAGTTCCAGCTCCTATCTGGGTCTGCTGGGACAGACTGGATGACTCTTTTTAAGAGCAACTTGTTGATCTCCACAGTTGCCTGATCCCTATGATTGGGTGGTACATCTGGGATCTTTTTGGGAACAAACGGTGGAAGGGAAAAGGTAATGATATGGCCTCTGGTAACAACTCTTTGTACCCACTTGTCTTGAGTGATATTTAGCCAGGCTTCTGGATACAAAGAAATGTGACCGGCCCCAGAGAAACGCAGTTGGGCCCCACATCGAGAGCGCTGATAAGGCCATCCCTGAAAGGAATCATGGCCTTGCTGGTATTGCGGACCGCTCCTGCCTCTAGGGTGACATCTCCCATTTCCTTCTCCTCTGCCTCTGAAGGAGAGTTCACCCTGTGTGTCTGGAAAGACCCTCAGAGACTTTTTGAACCACATTTTACTGCCCCTTTGACCTTTGGGGTATGTCTGAGAGGGAACAGTAAAAAGTACTCACACGGCAGAAAGCGTCTTTCCTTGCTCCCACCGAGTGTATCCTTCACCTTAGAACCAACAATGAGGAACCATCAAATGGGGCGTTGGTGAAAGTAGACTTGAACAGTTCCGCAAAATTACACAAGCGCATCCAGGAGTGACACCTGAGGGCAACTCCTGAGCCCACAGCTGTACTCGCTCCATCAGCGGCATAGGAGATAAGCAGCATGGAGGAGTTAACTATAGAATTTAAGGTGGACAACTGAGCAGAAATCTTGTCAGGGACTCCCTCAGTACACACACCTTGTATAGAATCTCCTTGAGAAGATCCCTCTGCAATCTCGTGAAGTGAGTGAGACATTTCAACGATCGAAAGGTAAATGCTGCTGAACTAAAGATACACTTCCCAAATTTGTCCCTCTGTCGAGAATCCTTGTTTGGCGGATGAACAGTGGAAGAAGTCTCCACCAGCTCCTTCTTTGTGGCCGCCACCACCACCATGGCATCTACGGGAACGCCCTTAGACAAAAACTCTTTACCAGGAGGGGCAGACAGAAACTTATTAGGTTTCCTGGAGACTGGCTCCATAACATCAGGAGAATCCCACACCTTTTGACTAACTAGATCCATCAGTTCGTCAAAAGGTGGAGACACCCAAGAGGCAGAAGGTTGAGACCCAAAAGCCTTCAGGTACACTGACTCCTCATCAGAAGGGTTGACAGAGGGCCAGTTGCACCTCTGCTTAAGGATCTCCAGGATGTCCACAAAGGAGACATCAGAGGATGACTTGGGGCACCCTTCCGGCTCCTCAAGGTCAGTATCCGATGTCGAAGACTCATCCTGGGAGTCAACATGCTTCATCTTACATAACCTCTTCCGTGAAGGCTCCTCAAAAAAACATTCTGGGGAGGCCTCGGAAGAGTGGGGGCCAACAACCGATCGCTCCTGAGGCAAAGGATCTCTGCTATCTCCGGAGAGAGTAGGGCCTGAGACCGAAGTGGATGCTCTCAAAGGGAGAGTGCTAGTACCACTGGTAGGAGCTGGAGAATGAGACCGCACACACTTCATCTCAAACGCCGATCTCGCCATCTCCGAAGAGACAAAGTTTGACATCGGAGCCAGAGCCGTCGGCTCCGAGCTCACCCTGGCCAATGCACTGAGAGGAAGGTTCGGAACTGAAGATAGATTCCAACCCTCCCCGTCGGCGCCGACAGGAGAGCTTTGGCCCCTGGACATGATGGATGGCACTGAGCATGTCGAAGCTGAACCTGGCTCCAAAGCAGTGACAAAGGGACCTGGAACCGATAATTCCTCCGGTGGCACCAAGCACTCAGACTCCAAAGGGCCAACATAGCTCGGAGGAGGAATAGCAGACAAGGGCAAAGCTGGATTGAGTGGCTCTGGAGCCAACTGGGTTGGAGCCAACAATAATTTTGGTAAAGCAGACTACTTCAAGAGTCTCAACACTACCCTCTACACATCATCTTCTGAAAGGCTCCTGGAAGACATGGGGGATCTTGATCTAGAGGGCACTGGAGATTTCAGTAACAGGGAAACTGGTAGGGAATCGACAGACCGGCTCCGAGTAGCAGATTCAACTGCTGATTCAATGGGTTTAGAGGTCGGCTCTGAAACACTTGGAACCGACTCTGACACCATAATGGTGCTCTCCTTCAGCTCTGAAAGCTGTGGAGGCAGATTTTGACTGTTTAGGAGGTGGCTCCAAGACACCAGCCGGTGCTGGAGAAGGCCTTGTTGAAGATTTAGATGTGCCAGAGTTGGAGGAAGCTGAAGAACTGAATAGAACTTCCTCAAAGGATGGTTTTAGACCCTTGAGTATAAAGCTTGTTCTTTCTCTCCTGTAACACCCTAGGAGAGAAAGCATGGCAGAACAAGCACGATTCCTGCAAGTGGATGACCCATAAACAGTGCCAGCCGTTAAAGACATCTTTTGGGAGCATTTCATGCACGTCTTAAAACCCGAAGGTTTGTGCTCCTTACTCTGTTTAGACATTCCACTTACACAACACCCAGGAAAGGAAGAAGGGGAGATGACTACGTCCTCTAAAACAGGCCTAGCCCTACAGAAGGAAGTACCATGAGGACTAGGTCCTCCAGCTTAAATGGGCCTAGCCCGGTGGAACAGAAAGCTAGATCTTCTAATTTAAACAGACCAGAACAGGGGAAAACTCATGCACACACAAGCTGTAATGAGACTATTTAGTAAAAATTTAATAATAACTAGTGTACTAGGGAAGGAAACTCCAACCCTAAGTAATTAAGAAGCAGATCCCCACCAAAAATACAATCACTGAAGAAACTAAGCTGACTGTCAAATGGAGAGCTAATAATGGTCAGAAATAACAACAGGAGCCCCTGTTAACTACCATTGGAAAACTGCCAAAAACTAATGCTCTACCTGATATAGGAAAAAAAAAACAAGGCGCAACGGTGCCTACAAGGAACTCTACACTGGCACACAGGATACCAGACTAACAAGTTTAAACTAAGATTGTACCAAAAGGGCAAACAACACAACTGCCTAGGATAATAGCAACACAATATTAACTCTAATACTATGTAAATAGAAAGAATTTGACACTTAGCCAGAGCCAAGAGAAGCGTGGCAAACGAGATGCGGGTGTTTGTACCGGTGCACTATGATATACCTGCTTAGCCACGAGCTAACCAGAAGTTTTCGAGCTTGTAAATCGGCTGAGTTGGAGCCGAGGATCGGCTCTGAACTCATATGTAAAAATGGAGGTGAGATTAGACTACACAACATTATCTTTTTTATGATGATATTGCTTCAGAAATAAAAAAAAACAAGCTTATTTTTCTTAATGAAGTTTTATATTGGTGGATTTATGCTTACTCTTACCAAATTTAGACTTCAGCAGTGACCCACATTACATGAAGATACAATTGTGTATGTGTCTTTGTAGTTGAAGTCACCAAGAGAAAGTACATTCTGGAGTGAGAGTTCTGGCATAGTTTCCTGTGAAATTTGTTAGAACATTTCAAGAGAGTTAGAAATTTGGTCCTGTAATGACTAGGTATCGCTAATATTACCACATACACATTGGTTGCTGGTTTTTTTTTTCATATTCATAATTTTCAGGTGGACAACTAACTATATCTCAGAATCTTATCATTAGGGTGTCTTCTGAAATCATATCTAAAATAATAGCTGTTCCTCAGACTATGATTTTTACTGTCATTTTAAATGTATAGCTTTCAGGAAAACATGTACATATTTGAGAATATGCAGCATGTTAGCTCATACAGTCGGCTGTGTAAAGCTGAATATTCTCTTGTTTGTCCTGATAATTTGATGATACCAGGAAGAGTGATGTATGGATATTGACATTTGTAGACGGTGTCATATCTAGGCTGGCATGGTAATAAAATATTGATAACTACGTCTGTAAAACATTCAGTTTAAAAAAAAAATAAATATATATCTTACCAATGACAAATGCCTTGTGTTTCTGTAACATTGGGTATAAAAAGAAGATGCATTTATGTACAGAAGTGAATACTGTAGTATAAAAATTATCATTTCATTTTGTAATTAAAATTCAAGATGCTCTTTTCCTTTGGAACTGAGAGCAGACAGTTTTATTATAGGTAATTATTCCAGTACCATGCCTTGAAAATGTTCTGGGACTATAGCCAACTTTTTGGAAATATACCCATTTATGTACAGGAAGCAGAAATGGCCAAACAGAAAGCAATTATTTGGAAGTTTAAAGATAGTTGATTCCATGTCATCTTCTTGTGATAATGGCACTGATAACCTTTACTATGCTCAGACAAATAAATACCAATGTAGATCTCTTGAGTTTTACTGATCACGCTGGTCTTCATACCATCTAACAAATCTGCATCTTAGAACAGACGCCATGATTACAAAGAATGGCAATATGAAAAATCTTTGCTCTATAGATACTTTTTGGGCATCTACTGCTGACTTTAGATCTGCAGTATCTCCCATACCTTTGACATACTTAATGATGCCCATGATGTCAGAAGCTCTGCAATGACTGTGTCACTCCAAATGAGATGGTTTATCAGCCCAAGGGCCTAGTAACATCCAAGTTCAAGCAGTGGACAGGGCATGCACAGTTGCAATAATTGTCCAGCTGAAGTTTTTCTGTGTATCCCTACTCACCCCGGTATACTTGTATGCTGTACATCACTTGGTGGTTGAACAGGGGTGCCACCTCCTCGTGTAATGATATGCCCAGCCATCCATCAACTTGATTGAGGACTGTTTTCATAGCTATAGCATCACTACCAGATCTTGTGTCCTGGGTGTGGCCTTGAACATGTTCTCGCATTCTACTCCCTCCTCCTTCCAAAAAGGTGCAGCCTTGTACCCCATCATTGGCTGATAATCTACCTAGGCTGTCTGTGTTTCAGTCAGAGCTTCTGCCCTATGTGCCATAAAACATCTGTAAGAAACCAGCAAAATAAAGAGGTATGAGCTCATAAAAATGGAAGGGCTCTGTACCTATTTGTAAAAAAAAAACCTAAGATGTTAGAGTTAACTGTTAGATTAAGAATTAGAATTTTAAGGCAAATATTAGGCCTTTATTCATTATTTGAATGCACCTACAGTACAACCAGGAGGTCGATTTTGGTCGCCCATGGCAGCAAAAGAGTTAAGTATATATTTTATATGTGGCCCCAAAACAATTTCTGTTCGCTCAATGTGGCCCTGGCAAGCCAAAAGGTTGAACAACCCTGCTCTACATAGTGGCCTAGACTTCTTCAGCTCCAGGGAGAACCTGGGTGAGCAGAGCTGTGGGGTACTAGGTCTAGGGGGGAAGGCCTCAACGGACCAGAGTGGTCAGGGGACCGCTTTCGAGGCTGGTCCTTGTATCTTTTCTCCCCCTCCGCGGGCCTTGAACTGGGGGTTTGAATCCCAGAGGCCTGGGGAGGATACGGGAGCAGCTGTTACCAAAGCAGTAGCAGAGGCAGGGACAGCTGTCCCTGATGCAGGCAAAAGCCCTTTCATCACTAATTTAGCCCTCCTGTCCTCGAGGGCTCTAGCGTTAAAGCCAGTGCAATAGAGCAGGCTGTGTCTAAATGGGCTGCTCCTAAGCATACAATGCACAGAGTGTGGCCATTGGCTGGAGAGATTTTATGGCCACACTTCCATGCATTTTCTGAAGACGGGTTTTGGGGTCTCAACCATCTCCAAAGAAGGCCCCCCCCACCCACACAACCACAACAATGGGAAAAGGGGAGGGGAACACAGTACACAAACTTTTTTTTTACGGATGAATACGTGCGAGTTAGGGGAGGTAAAAGAGGGAAAAACAGGGCACCTAACTTGGACTCAGTAACTCTAAAGCACTTACCCACAGGAAACACATGTCTGGAGGTGAGGGACCACGATGCTTGTCTGTAAAGTGGCAAACGAGATCTGAGGGAAGGAAGGAGATGGAGGGGCATTATGGGTAAGAGGAAGAGCTTGGAGCTCAGATCAGATGCTGGTGATTCGGGTCTACATTATATTCTCGAAAGCCAACAATGTCGGCATGAGAATATTGAACGCTCAATCTCAAGCGTGTAAACGGAAATCTCCGTAAGGGGAGATTTCCATTTACTGCAATGTAGTGCAGTCTCGGAATTGCTATATTTAAGTAGCGAGGGGGGGGGGGTCTTGCTCCCCTGCTTAAACCATTTGGGGTATTTTTTTCTTGTCTTTTTATAGTCAATGTTTGAAGAGGTCGACCATATGTTGTTCGATGTTTTCAACTGTCGATCTTATAATATAGACCAGTGATGCGGCCATCTCGGATCCGAATAACCCAAACAAGTTTTAAAGATTATGAAGTTAAGTGATGGATGAAACAAAATTATTTTGATTCAAAATGCTCTCTCAAGACCGTCTAAGACAGAACTTTTTTCTCTCAAGTTAAATAGCTGGTTGATGTTTTGTATAACAAGTAAATGAAATGAAAGGAATGTATAAATATATCCTCTTGGGTTCCTATTACATGAGCGAACGCTCATTTGTCGAACTCAAATGCACAAAACCACAGAATATCAAAAGGAACAGATCAGTGAATTTTTCCCTGGGGAAAATATTTGCTGGTCCGTTCTCTGGACTTTGCTGTTTTCTTCATTGTCGTGCAATCTTGGAGTTGGTACATTTAAGGTAAAGGATGAAGCCCCCCACTTTGTTACCTGTACATTTTTTTTGGATCAGTGAATTTTTTGCCTGGGAAAAAATTTGCTGATCTGTTCCTTTGAAATTTTGTGGTTTCATAACAGATAGTTTGCTATTTCTAACATTTGATCATATAATATGAACCCATCCTCTCAGATCCATTTTAATTCATAAAGCTGCTATCTTCATAGCTTTATTTATTTTTTTACACCCCTTCATCATTTTCTGCCAAAGAACAAGAGGAATGTGCTCCAGCATGTCCTGTTGTGGGGACTCCAGAGATTTCTTTTGCTTCTTTTCCCCCCTCTCCAGTATCTGACACATAAGGTGTAATGCCAGCTCTGTTAAACTTTGACGTTGGTGCACACTTCCTCACCCCCAGCTCAATGTTGATATTCTCCTTGGCAGGATTACACCCTGATGTTCTGCCTATCTAGAAAGCTTGCAGTCTGACCTTCAAGTGTTGCTCCTGCAATGGGACTTGTACCAAACTCTCCCTCAAGAAGTGGTGCTGGTCACTCACTTGTACTCCCCAAGCTGTCTCCATCAACAACCATGTCATCTGTGTCACTCCGAGGTTTATCCCTCTGCGCCATGGAACTGGCAAACAGTCTTCTTTGGCAAATTATTTTAAAATAACATGGGTTAGATATTGATTTAAAAGCAGCAGTAAAATGCAACCATATTTCTTTTATATCTCAAATTCAATATAAAACTACATATTTTACACTTTGTGCAAGTGCCTCAGGCAGTTTCTCAAAGAAAAAATGACTAACTCCTCTAGGATTTTTGAATGGAATTAAACTGTTCTAGTTTAAAAATTAAGGATAAGCGCAAAACTCAATTCACTGATACTACTGTGACTTATTCCATCCAACTGTATAGCAGTATCAATAATGCTGAAGTGCATGGATAGACTCCGTTCAGTACTGTAAAATAAAATTAAGCTTTCTGCTGCATCTGTTCTGTCAAAAAGGTAGAACAGTTTGCATTGGCATAATCTAGGCATTACAGTATTTTAATCTATACTACTTTGAAGTAAACTAATACAGAACTGGCAGAATGTCATGAGACGCTTATATTTATTTTTTTACTTCAACATTATTCACTTTGCAACTGAACTTAATGAGAAGTAATATCATGAAAGCTGTTTTTATTCTACAGGCATTGCAGTTTACAACATAAACTGAATTCTACTAGAAAATAGCATCTGATGTAGCAAATGCATGCTTTTCCACATATAAGTTGAAATTAGTCAAAAAAGATCAGGCAGCAAACATTCAAGCATAAAATTACTATAAAAACACAAACTATGTAAAACAAAGAGGTCAATAATTTAACACAAAGTGAAATACATCCTAGTTCTTTGTGGTCTCCTTACATATGATGTGGAATGTTTATTGAGTAAGAGCAAGAACCATTTCATCCACATTTTGTGCCCCTCTGCTTTGGCACTAGTATCCTACGAGTTCGCTTGCATTTAAACTTTTCCATTTACTATCCTACACAAAACATTTATTTATCCTCTGACATGAAACAGCATGGAAAGATAAATAAAAAAATGCAGATAGCAGGAGGACAGAGGCAACTTCATTCTACCATATAGGGTCACTCAGAAGATGGCACAAAGACTAACTTGTCTTCTCCCTCATTACTTTTTTTTTTTTAAAGATATTTCAACAGTGTGCTAACACTTCATGCATATCATGTGTTTTTCCTTTCCTAACCAGTGTCAGGCATACAGATACAAGGCATGTACTAAAAATAAATCATGCCAAACACTACATCCTTGGAGACAGCCTACTCCCAGCTATCCAAATACATGTCTAAACCTGGATAGTGATGTATTAATCATTCAAAGACTGGAAAACTGCATCATAAACAGCAGCTGAAAGACCAGTTCACTTTATGGCTACAAAAATATTAGTTAGGCTGGCCTGTGCATGCCAAGATAAAAAGTAAATGTTCAATGTAACTGGCAACTTCATCCTTAACAGCTGTGACAGCTTATGTTGTAAGGAATTCAGAGTAATCAGGCACTTTATGTCCACACTTGTTATGTTTAAGATTTTTATTGAGTCTAAAAATTAAATAATTGGTATTGTCACTACATGCTCTTCATCTTGGCCATGAGCTCTTCTAGGCTTTGTTCAGAGTCCTCTACAGTGTCTCCAGCAGCAGCTGTTTCATCCTGTCAAAAGAAAATCAAAATTAATTCATGGTTTAATCACTTTTAATTATTAAGCATTCTCTATAACAGTGTTCATTAACTCTAGCGAACAGATTAGGGAGGTGAAACAGAGAAGCCATCAAGAGTACCTATGATATATCAAAATCTTTCCCAGAATGACACTGTTCCACAAATATAACTGCAGAACAGGTTGGACACCCTACAAGTGAGCACTAGAAAGTCAAAAAAGTCAATATTGCTTGAATGATAAACAGCTACAACAGTGGTGGTAACGGGAATTCAATTTGAGGTGGGAACTTGTGGGGCAGGGCTACAGTGGTGGTCATGGAAGTGATCTTTAAAAGGGGCTGTTATCAATGGTGGGGTTGTAACTACAAAACTAACATGGTTCTAAACAAGATACCTTCAACATGAATAATCACATCTGGACGGAAACAAAAAGAATGGCAGTGTGACAGACAAAATGCAGGCAAGACTACAAGATCATGCTTGTCTATGGTCAAACTGGCCACATCTACTAAAGACAATCATAAGGCCTTCTTCACATATGTCTGCAATCTCAAGGGAAGCACCCACATCTGCTGGGAACTGGTGGTCAAGGGTACGACATACACAAATGCTGTAGATACAGCCAACCTACTGGCAGACAGGTTCAGTGAAAATTTCATCCTCTGTCCTTCCCATCAGTAACAAAGGACATCCCAGTACCTGCCCCCTGACCTCTGGGAAGCAAGTCATCACTGCCCTGTCAAAGGCAAAAAAAATAGCCTCCATGGGACCCAATAACATCCCCAGGCTGCATCATACATGAACTCAGGCAGAAACTTGTAGCACCATTAGGCACCCTATTCAACCAATGAGTACCAGCTTCATCCCAAATGAGTGGAGGACAGGCACCATCATCCCTTTGCACAGAAGTGGAGCACCCACCGATCCAGGAAATTCTAGACCCATCACCCTAACTAGCCTCATCTGCAAGGCCAAGGAGTGGATTATCATGAACCTCATTAACAAGGATACTGACAACCTCCAGATACTCAAGCCCACACAAGTTTGGTTTTGTCAAGTGAGGTCATGTCTGTTAAATTTGGTCAACTTCTTTGAGGCAGTCACCAAGGCCATGGACAAGGGGAAGACTATGCACACCGCCTACCTTCACCTAGCCAAAGCCTTTGGTACTATTCCCCACTATAGATAAACTCTCTCAACTAGGCATCAATCCATATGTTACCAGAAGGGTAGCAAACTGGCTCAATGATGAAACCCACCTAGTCAAAATAGGGGAAGCCACCTCAAGCAGTAGACCCATAACGAGCAGTGTACCCCAGGGATTGGACTTGGGGCCTCTGCTATTTGGGATGTACTTTTCTGAGGTGCAGGCCAAAACCAGTGGGATATGGCTGACCAAAACTGCAAGCTGGGTGCTGTCATCAATTCCCCTAGTGATGTGGACATCCTCCAAGAGGGTCTCACCCAAACAAATGACTGGTGCTAGAAACACAGCCTCAATGTGATGTCCCCAGAAATTATCACATTGATAATAAGGGCCTAAGCATGCAATCAGTTGTGAGGAACTTGGGCACCCAGGTTGATAGCAACCTGACTTTTGACAACCACATTGCCTCTGTTACTTTCTACATGGCCCACCTCATTAGTAAGAGTTTCTCATCCAGGGACAAGGTGGTCATAACATCCTTGTATTCTTCCCTTATAAGTCCCATTATTGAGTACAATGCCCCTTTAGGCACGTACCTCACAAAGTACATGCAGCAGCTGGACAGTCCACAGAGGTTCCTCACCATGAGAATCCAGGGCTTCAAACATCTACCCTACACAGATAGGTTAAAGGCCCTGTCCCTCTACTCAGTCTCCTCTGAGATGACCTCTGTCTGGCATACAAAGCAATCTCAGACCTCACCCTGATGGGACTCCTGCATATCCACAAGTCAAGCTCCACTCGAATAACCCACCTGGGTGACCTCAACAGGACTTGTGGGTGGGACAGATGTGTCCCAGAGACTCCTCCATGTCAAGCAGCGTACCTCATTAACCTTATTTATGCACAACCTGGATGGCAAACAGAAAATACATCCCTGGGATTCCACCTGTGGCCCTGCTGGACCATGGCACAGGTTGCTGACTTGCTGGAACATGGGCTAAATTCTTGGTTAGTCTTGTAAAGGCCTCAGGGCCAATAGCCTAATAACTTCCTATGATCGTATGCATGCACAGTAAGGAATAGAACATGAGGGCAGGCAGTACCAAACACAAACAAGATCTGTGAGAGCAAAATTATGTAACTTACCTTGATAACTGAAGGCATCTCAAATCAGGACACTTAACACTGCAGTTATTAGACTTATTTGGCAGCAGTCTGTTACAGATATCCTTTTTTGTTGTCTGTATTTTACACTCCCACACTTAGTGTAAATCGACAAATTCTCTCCATAATTTATGTCTTCTAGATATTCTCTGCATTGGGTCTACTTGATGTGATCCAGTCCTGACCACACTGTTTCACTACCCCATCTGAGGTAATCCACAAAACATATGCCAAAATTCTGTTTCAAAGATTTTCTGCTGCATTTCACACTTTCAACCTTTATATATTTTACCCCCCAAGATTACACCGATGTGGAATAAGAAATACATTTTCTTCTTTTCCTCCAGTGAGGTGAGTTCTCTGAGTTAGTACATTTAGAGGCTGGGGAGGAACACATCAGGGTTGGTGAGCACTGCCACTGCCCCCTCCCCCTCATGAAAAACTTTTCACTCTCAAGTCCCAATTGAATATGCTTGGATTTATGAAAAGGGAGTGTCAATGGAAGTCATGATGCACTCTAGTAATGAAAGAACTTCACATAAAGCTGGGGAATGACACTGCAAGACCAATAATGCTCCCTGTCAGAAGCACTATTATGACAAGGTTCTATCTACAACATAAGTAAAAAGATTTAACTACAGTTAATATGGACTCTAAAAGCACATAAGCTAGCAGATTAGTTGTTAAATAGCCCTCTTGCCAGCTGATCCTAATACGGTAAGTTTCTAGAAAATCTGTTCTAGACCACTATCTTTAAGAAAATTAGTTGATAAATAGCCCTCTTCCCAGCTGATACTAATATGGCAAGTTTCTAGGCCACCATCTTTCTGTCTTAATGCATTAGCAGTCACATGGTTAACATAAAAGACAGCAGATTCCCTACCTCAGTCTAACTTCCTTCCTGCTGAAAACTAAAGTTTTAAAGAACCCTCACATGAGTGAAAATGCAGGACATTGAAAGTTTTTTTTTTTTGGGATAATATTCCACTCTTCACTGTAGTGCGATCTTGGAGTTGGAATATATAGTTAGCGGGGGGTGTGGGGGGCACATCCCCCAACCATGAGTTTAAGGTCATGCATTTTTGCTCATATAGACCCACTTTAATCATACAAGAAAAAGATGCAACAATCTGTGATGGCCATAACTCAGGAGACAAACAGGAAACGTGCAGTGCTACCATAGGTGCCCATATATTTTACAAGGCAGAGTGAAGTCCATAGACCAAATCATCTTATCAGTATACACTCTCATAGGACTCCTCTTGCCTCTGAAATAAAGTTACGAGTTCTTATCAAACTGTCAAGGTTTGCTTAAAAAAAAAAAGCAAGGGTTCCACTTTGTTTTACATGCAAGGCAATATTACTCCAGAAATGTGGGAGCCTTAAGTAATCTGGCCCTCCAGCATGTGTTACTTATTTGCTGAGGGATATCAATCTTTAGCATTTATGGAACAAGTTGTTCTGTACAGGTCTACTTCTTCAACAACATGGAATGCTAATATAAACCACCATACAAGAGTCTAAAACAGAGTATAGGGACAGAAATTCAACTTTGTCTTGGTAGAGGAGGGTTCTTTAGATACCAAGACAGCCTTGAAATCGCTATCCCTATAAACTCTTGCATTGTGATTTATGTCCAAGATTCTGAGCTAAGGACCAAAAATTACATTTTTTCAAAGTGTTTACTATAAGTGCTGCACACAGGATGACTCTCAAGCAGTCATACTTTATCATCCACCAAATTAGATGATCTGTAAGCAGAGAAACATGAATCAACCACTCAAGAGTGAAACAAAGAGACACTGCAAGGAAAAAAATAAATCCGGAGACCTGGAACTGCAAGGCAGCCCACTCAGAGTCTGCTTCTCAGCCACATTATAATTAATGGCAAGAGTGCAGAATCTGAACTGTGATGCTGGAACAGATTTCCAGCACCAGGAAGTAATTACAACAACATGCAGAATTTGCTGGAAAGCAAAAACACAAGGAATAAAGAATGCAGACACTAAACAATGTAAATAAAAGGAATACTGCCTTCTAATGATTTTGCCTGAAGTAAGATGCAGAGGTTGCAAAGAAGATGGCAACATTCAATTTACGTTGTCAATCTACTCTGTCATATAATTTTCTATGTTGATCTTTCTAAACAGATGCAAAATTCTATTTCACGTCAAGACTGAGATACGAGTGACAGTCTCAGGAAGGCTCTTTCTTGACTGCCTGCAACTAAACCAAAAAAGGAAGGGGTTAAACTTCTCCACTATCTTGGCATACATCTGTTAAGGACGTAAACTTCCTGTGCAATTTTTTCCTTTGGTCATGCTGTGCTTCCACAGCATGACTAAGAAGGGTCAGTCAACCAGCTCACTTACTCAGTAAATAAAAAAAATAAATAAATAAAGCTAGTGCCCGCGAATTGAGCAAAACAGCTATGTGGAATGGAAGGTTACCACAGCATACAACATAACGTTTTTGAACCTTATGCAATTCCAATCCATTTAGCTACAAAGAATAGTTGTGTAAAGTCTTAGCATAACTACAGATGTCCTCTTCCATGTTGCAGTATTCTTAACAGGAGGTATTCACTGCCAAAGGTGGTCCCAATGTACACCCAGTAATCAAAAGACTATCCACTGCAAGGTAAGTGGGACATCGCACGTAGGCCATAAAACTGACATCCATACATATTCTCTTCATAACTAAATGTCCCAGTAAGAACACCAGCCCAAGGAACAAAGGAGGTAAACATACATCCAGGGAAAACGACAAAAAAAGAGGGAAGATGGGAGGAATAGAATACTCCAACATATAAGAGGACAGTCATGGTTATGGTAAGATTTTACACAACTATTCTATGTCCTTTTATTCTTATGTTGCAGTATTCTTAACATGAGGGAGAGTACAAAAGCTCATGAGGAAGAAGGGGGGGGGGGGGCAGAGGTGCTATCTTAAAAAAAAAAAAAAAAAAAAAACATGGAGAATGGCTCTAGCAGAGTCAGCTCTAGATTTGGATATGCCATCCAGTTTATAATGTTTAGTGAAGGTATGAACGGAAGACCATGTAGCTGCTTCCAAGATGGCATTAGTATCCCAACATCACCTGAAGACGCCACAGGAGTAGAAAGGCTCTTACATGAAACATGCAACAAAAGGAAATAGCTTTAGAAATCCAGGTGGAAACATGCTGCTTGAAAATGGGCATTCACAGAGCCCTGGGATGAAAAGAATCGAAAAGCTGAACAGATTTCCTGATAGTCTTAGTTTTATCCAAGTAAAATTTGAGTTAACTATGCACATCCAAGTTGTGTTGAGCTCTCTCACTAGATGACTGTGGAGAGGGGAAAAAGTGGGCAAATGAATAGATTGGTTTAAGTGACAATTCATTCACAACTGTGGGCATAAAATAATGGTCAGTACATAAGAAAACCTCATCCTTATGGAAAACCAGGAAGGGAGGGCCATCAAGGCTTGAAGTTCGGACACACTCCTGGGTGAAGTGATGGCTAATAACAGTCTTCAGAGTACAGTGAAGCTGCAGGTTCAAATAGAGCCACAGTGTGCTTTTCCACAACAAAATTGAGATCCCAAGGAGGAGGAACAGGCTTCCTGGGAGATTTGATGAGAAGGACACCTTTAAGGAAGAGTTTAACCTCCAATTTAGAGGAAAGAGGAGGAGACAAAGGCCGACAAGCAGAAATGGCTGACAGATGAGCTTTCACAGAGGAATAAGCCAACCCAGCTTTCAGCAGTTCACAAAAGTAAGATCAAACCAGAGGTACATCCAAAGAAAGTGGGACCAGTTTACCAGAAAGACACCAGATGGAAAACCTTCCATTTAGATAACTAGGATTTCCTTGTACTGGGTTTTCTGGCCTCCTGCAGAAGCCTAAGCATGTCTTCAGAAAAGAAGGGTCTAAAAGGAATCAGAAGCCTATTACCCACAGTGTCAGATGTAGAGATGATAGGTGTGGGTGTATGAGAGATCCCTCATCTGGTGCGAAGTAACTTGTGTTAATTGTCCTTGGCTAAATGTAATGCTGTCTTCGCAAAAGGGAGTCACCATCAAGATTTTTGGTTTCTACTGTTGAATCTTCAGCAGAACTTTCTGAATGGGGGGGGGGGCGCATAGAGAAACATCCCCATCCACCTTTCACACCAGAAGGTCTGGAACTCTGGCACAAAATTTTGGAAATTCTCTGCTCCAAGGCCGATGTGGGAGCCGAGCTCACCTGCACCGAAGCTCAGAGAGGGAGAGCGGGGTCGAACAAGGGTCCGATACTACTTCCCCCTTCGGAGCCAACGAGAGAGCTTTGACACCCAGATCCCTCCATGGACGGATCAATTGAGGTGATCGCAGCCGACGTTGGAACCGAAGAGGAGGTGATCGGCACGGTCGGTTCTACTATCAGCGCATCCATGGTTTCCGGCACCAAACTAAGTGTAGTCGGAGGAGGAATGGAAATAGAGGCAGATGGAGCTGCAACCTGCTGAGGTGGCTGGAAAGTAATTTCGCAAGGGCCTGTGACTTAACCAACCTAACTACTCTCTCCATGTCCTGATCCAATAACGTAGAGGAGTGGGATGAAGAGTGATGACTGCATTCACTTCCTAGTAAGGGTAATTGTGGCACCGACCGGATCAGCTCCAATGAAGGAGACCTTGCTTGTGGCTCCAAGGTAGCAGTTGGAGCCGAGGGAGAAGTTGTCTTGTTGATGCTAGTCAGCACCGACAAACTTGGTTGTTCAAGCCCAAGAGTCTGTTCCGAAGATGGAGCCAATGGCTTGACAAACTTAGAGGATTTCACTGGCTGAGAACCTTTAGCCCGGGAATACCGTAGTTTCAATAATCCTCAAAGGATTAATTTGTTTTTGCGCTCCTGCAGGACCCTTGGACTAAATGCATAACAGAGCAGGAGTCCTGCAGCTGCACAGCCCCAAAACAATAAACACAGCTAGTGTGCCCATCTGTCAGAGACATTTTCTGACAGCATGAGTCACACTTTTTGAAGCCAGAAACTTTGGACTCTCTAGACATCTTCAACAACTAAACTAAGAAGCAAACATTTTTTTTTTACAAATAAAGAAAAGACTGACGCTGGGCATTCTGGGATAAGGGTTAGCCTCGAGCCAGTAAATAGCTCTCGAACTATAGAAGTAGGCCGAGTTGGAGCCGAGGATTGGCTCCAAACCCAAACAGCAAGAACAAGGCGAGATGGGACAACTTAACATCTTTGTTTCCAGTTTCCACTGGTGTGGGTCCATGAGATTTCTGCTTAGGTCTGCCAGTAAATTTTGCTTGCCTGGCAGGAATTGAGCTTGTAGGTGCACTTGGTATTTTAAGGCTGTGTTTCACAGAGCTATGGCTAGTCTGCAGAGAGGGTATGAATGGGTTCCCCCCTGCTTGTTTATGTATCACATAACCGTGGTGTTGTCTGTCTTTACCAATAGTTGTTCTACAAGAATGTGGTCCTTGAAGGCTGTCAGAGAATTCTGTACAGCTAACATTTCTTTTTGATTGATATGCAGGTGCTTCTGACTCTGGTTCCATTTGCCCTGAATGCACTGCCCTGCCAAGTGAGCCCCCTCATGCATAGTCTGATGTGTCTGTTGGGGTTTGGGCGGCAGGGGGCAAGTGAATGGGAGCCCCTTGTTGTGGTTGTGGTGGCAGGCCTCTGCCCACCAAAGGAACTCTGTCTTTATACAAGGAATGATAGGAATCATTCATTCCAGGTCCTGAGAATGTTGACACCATAGCCTTTTTAGATACCACTGTAGTTTCCTCATATGCAGTCTTGCATATGGAATTAGTAGAATGCAAGAGGCCATGAACCCCAGGGCTTGCAGGATTTTCCTTGCAAGTAGCTGGGACTTTGTGGCCATTAGCTTGAAGTAGGCTGTCAAACTTGTTTCTCTGGTGTGAGGTAAGCCATCTGGGAAGTTGTGTTCAAGCTTGCTCCCAGGAATACAATTTTTTGGCAGGGTCCTAGATGAGATTTATTTTCGTTTATGGTGTACCCAGAGAGGTTAGAAGTTTCTTTACAAATGTCAGATGTTTTAGTAGCATGTCCTGGCTTTCTGCCTGAATTAGACAATCATCCAGGTATGGGGTATATTTGAATATTTCTTTGCCTGCAAAATGCAATTACTGGAGCTAGACACTTTGTGAATACCCTGGGCGCAGTAGATAAGCCAAAGGGAAGTGCAGAGAACTGATAGTGCATGGAGCCTGCTCTGAAGCGTAGGTATTTCCTGCAAGATTCCCTTAATGGAATGTGCAGGTACGCTTCCTTTAATTCTAAGGCTGCCAACCATGCATCTTTGCCTAGCATAGGAAGCAGCTGGTGAAGTGTTAGCATTATGAATTTTGGGATTACCAAAAAGGTGTTTAGAGTAGAGAGGTCCAGAATAGGACACCAGGAGCTGTCTTTTCTGGGTACCAGGAAAAGTCTTGAGTAAAAACCTTGTCCCCTTTCTTCTGCTGGGACAGGCTGAATAGCCCAGATACTAAGAAGAGAGAGAACCTGCTGCTGGGCCTCTGCCCACTGGTTTGGGGGTAGGTCTGGCCAACTGTTTGGGGTTGGTAAGGTGTGGAAGTGGAATCTGTATCCTTGGGAAACAATATTTAAAACCCATTTGACCTGGGTAATGAGTTTCCAGCTTTTTGCATGCAAGGCAATCTTTCCTCCTAAGGGAGCAGGTAGTTGAGCAGGGCTTGGAAGGTTTAAGATTAAGTCACTGTGACACTTTTCCATAAGGGGGAGGTGTCTTACTATTTCCAGTTTTGGAAGTGGGAGACCCCCACTGCTTAGGCCTGTGAGTACCTTGAGATTGTAGCCTAGTGGATCTGCTGCTCCTGGGTTTGGACTGAGAAGGCCTGGAAGAGACAGGAAAGGACCAATTCGTAGAAGGCCAATGCCTACTAAATCTGGGAGGCTATACTTGCAGGAAATCATTTACAGTTTGCATAGATTTAGCTTTTTCCTCCATCTTTTTTAGAACTACTGCTTTGTTTCCAAACAGGCGGTCTTGGTTTAAGGGAGCTGTAACATGATCTGGTAAATTTTGCTCCTTAAGCCAAGCATGCCTTCTAAGAACAGACCCAGTGACAGCAGCCCTGCAAGATGCTTCTAAAGAGTCAAAACCACATTGAAAAGTATGTTTACCAACTTGTTCAGCAGAATGCATTAAATCCTGTAATTCTTTATGTTCAGTACAGTCAGGAATCAACATCATTTTCTGTTTAAGTAGTCCCATAATATGTTGCTGATAGTTTAACATATGAAACTGGCAGTTTAAGGCCCTAATGGCCAAAGTAGCAGAAGTGTATACAGCCTTACCCCATCTGTCCAAGGCCCTGGAATCCCTTTCAGAGGGGGTAGGGTTTTTGGCTGTAGTAGCCTTAATGCCTTTAGGTCCTTGGGAAATGGTCTCAGGGTCCGCAGTAGGATTCTTGAAGAGGAACTTGAGAGTCTGGTACTCTGTAATACCTATCAGGTTTCCTGGGAGCTGGAGGTAAAGTGTCTGGGGCCAGGCTAGATTCCATGAAAGCATCATCTACAATGTCCAGGACAGGAGGGATAGCTAAAGGCCTGTTTTGGGGGAGGAGTAAGAATTCCCTAAACCTCTTTTTGGAGTCAGAGTAATCCTGGCATTCCTAGCGGAAATGCTCCCTAAGAGTGTGCAAGGTTTCACCAAAAGAAAAATCTTTGGGGGGGCAGAGGGAATGGAATCCTCTGCATCAGAATCCTTATAGGTAGAAAAGGGCAAATCCTGGTAGTCAGAAGAAACAGAAATTTCAAGTAATAAGGTCTTCAGCCATTCTAATCATTTGTTTCTTAAGCATATGGGCCTGACCATGCGGTTCAGACGTTGGTTTTCTAAGTGTTGGTCAAGCTTTTAGGCCTTGAAGAAGATGGCGTTGGTTTGAAATGCAAGTCAGTAAGCCTGAATACACCTGCAGAAGCCGGTGCCTGCACAGCGGCTCTGGACACATCCAAGGTAGAGACATCCACAGGTTCCATAGTCGAAGAAGCATCTCATAGCATACCGAACTCTGAATGGGTCTCAGTAGAGGCCTGCAAATCTGAAGTAGCGGGTATCAGGGGCTACGGAAGTGCCTGACCGAGTACCGGCAAACTGGTGACTAGCTTAACAGAGGTGTCAGCAGCTTTGTACCTATGCAGCCTGTCTCTATCTTTACGGTTTTTCAGAATGTCAGTAGTCAGATGGCTTACCAAAGCCATTTCTGGATAGTTAAACAGAGTACCAAAATAATTTGCTGCAAAAATAAACCGCCGACAAATAGTTCGAGGGTTGAATAAGGCACAAAACTGACTGCGATGGACGTCGTGGTCTGGGCCTAAGCAAGGAATGCAGTACGAATGAAAATCTTTGAGGTATTTGCTTTCCACAGGTAATACAATTGTTAACTAAATCTTTAAGGTATTTGCTTTCCACAGGTAATACAACTGTTAACTAAATCTTTAAGGTATTTGCTTTCCACAGGTAATACAATTGTTAACTTTTACTGACATCGGTTTAGAGCAAGAAAAAGGATCCCCAATGGGGTACTTAGCGCTTTTTTTTTTTTTTTTTTTTTTTTTGAAGTCTTCAGTTCTGAAACTCAAATGAAAATTTCAGGAGTCGGCCGACCGGCACTTGCGAACTGCTTCTGGCACCGAGCGGCAAGAAAGACTGGTGTAATGGCGTCGGCTGCATGTTTTATACTCCTGACATCATGGAAGAAGAGACAGTATCCGATGTATAATGGCGTCAGCTGCATGTTTTACACCCCTGACGTCATGGAAGAAGAGACAGTATCCGATGCAGGGAACCAAGACTTTGATATTCAGGCTGGCTGAGGATCCCCAACGGGGTACTTAGCTTTTTTTTTGAAGTCTTCAGTTCTGAAACTCAAATGAAAATTTCAGGAGTCGGCCGACCGGCACTTGCGAACTGCTTCTGGCACCAAGCGGCAAGAAAGATTGGTGTAATGGCGTCGGCTGCATGTTTTATACCCCTGACGTCATGGAAGAAGAGACAGTATCCGATGCAGGGAACCAAGACTTTGATATTCAGGCCGGCTGAGGGCTACATGTTGGCAGATAACCCAAATGTAATGACTGCAACAGTGAAACAAGAAGAACATCAGGCACTGGACCTGCTAATGGACATTTGTAGAGAAGTTTACAGTTCTCTGGAACTTTATAAAACCTATCTGGGCTTTTAGGGGCAGGGAGGTGAGAGACCAGAGTCTCTGATGCAGAAGAAAAAGCATAAAGAAAATCCGGTAAAATCAGAGGCACAGAAGGAGAGGGAGAATCAATTTGAAAGCAAGTCACAGTACCTTTTCTGCACCTCAAAAGCCCGAAAGCAGTCTCATTTAACATACACCCTTCATCCTAGCAACAGTCTCCCCAAATGTGACATCTTCACCAAGAGAGACTGTGCCACCGGACTCTTCCTCAGGGGAGGCTTACTTCAAAGGCAAGGTAATCTGAGCAGAGTAAACCAAGGATTCATCCTCTGAGGAATCCTCTTCAGAAGAATCCTGCACTCTGATCCTTATCTGTAGTGAAGAAGTTAGAGGACTAAGAAAGGAAACCCCTGAGGGAGGTTTAAGGTCCATAAAGGCATTGAACAAACGTAGTCTGAAAACTTCCCAATCAGCAGGTGGGTCCTGAGGAGTAGAAACATGTTTGGTAAGAGGAACATATTAGACCTGTGAAAAGGGGAGGGACCAGATGTAGGCCTACATTCAATGACATTTGTAGGCACGTCTTCCATTTCCAATGATGAGCCTCAGTTCCCCCTGTTCATCTGAAATGGATGTCTGCAAAGCCTCCGAGGATATGCCAATGGCAGGATCCCTTGTGGCCTCCGAAGTGATACCTGCTGTAGAATCTCAGCCAAAATCTTGACAGTTCTCCAGGCCTTCATAAGCCTTGAGAGAGATGTCTGGAAGGGGAGGTGCAGCTGAAGCTTCAGGTCTTTCTTAGCAGGCTCAGCAGAAGACCCCAATGTACCTTCCGTAATGTCACACGCTAACCTTTCCAGTCTCTGATTCTCAAGGTAAATATCAAAAGAGGAAAGGTGGCTACGTAGGGTTTTAGGAACAAAAGGTTTACCGATAGAGCAAGACTTATGGTCATGGTTGTGCCTTAAGCAGAAGAGATATTGTCTTTATGTTGAATTTGTCCTTTCTGGATGACATGTAACCTGACAGCAAAAAATCAGTAGAAAAATATAAAAAAAAAAAAAAAAAAAAAAAAAAAAAACACAACGGGGCACTTATCTGAAACTCTTGTATCCAGCAAGCAGCTTGGGCTAGCAGACCAATGATCATAGATGATGTTCAGACTGGCGTCAGAGAAGCTCTGAGGATGGCATGTGCGGACGTCATTTTTATGACCTATGCCAGCTGTGGCCTACGTGCGGTGTCCCATGTACCTTGCAGTGGATAAAGTCTTTTGTATACTGGCCGAACATCCGGACTGCCTTTGGCAGTGGAGCCCTCATGTTAAGAATGCTGCAACATAAGAACAAGAATAGAAGGACATCTTCCGATACAGAACACTGGGGAATGAAAAGAGGTAAGGCAAGTGACTAGGATAAATGGCTTACCTAAAACATATAGGAAATGCATCTAAGTTTTTAAATTTTGGGAAACCACGTTATGTTTAAGTCTGCATAAATGAGACGTTTCAACACACACAATTACTTCTTTGCAAAGGTATTTCTATCCTGGACAAAAAAAAAAAAAAAAAAAAAAGAGTCACAAGGACCCACCCACCAGATATTAACTCTACCCTATACAGGAATTACATTTGTATCACATCTACCCATACTTACAAGTCGCAGTAAATGCCTACAGCAACCCCATGAACAGCCACCTCCATCCACAGAGTTTGCGGCAAGAGGATGTGGTAAAAGTAGATTGCTAGGTCTTTCTTCCCAAGTCATCAAACTAACTACTATGTCCTTGGAATGTGGGAGGAAACTAAATTACCAAGTGGAAACCAGAGCAAACACAGGAATGACAAACAGATTCCACACAAAAGACACCTCGGCTAAGACCTGAACTGGAGAACCTCTTGCTGTGAAATGATAATGCAAACCCACTGTTTAACTATATATGACATACTGATATTTAAACATAGTGCAGAAATACCACCTACAATGCTTCTGGAAATTCTTCATAAAGAATAGGAAGACCACTCACTAATACTAGTGTTTCTATTGAAGTAGATATCACAAGCATCAAGGCAATGATTCTCAAACATCAGTTTTGTTACACTGTACATTGCATCTTAATATCAGATTTCTGTATTTCAAAACACTCCTGTGCTCTCAAGCTCAATCACAGCCAAAGTTTTTGGGGTGGTTAATGGTAATGTTACAAAACACCTGATAGGAACAGATATGGACATCATGCACCAGGAGAGACTTGGCCATCTAATGATCTTACTGAAGACACATCTGTCACACAATGAATGGCCTGCTATGAACACACATGCCTAGCCATCAAACTGGAGAAAAGGGAAAAGAACCCCAACTAGCAGGTAGCATGCACACATGAAAAAAAAAAGTCCAGTTGTGTACACTTACCATAAATGCAGATGTTAGAGTGTATTCACTGTTCTGGTCATCACATTCGGGTTATCCCTGCCAGGGTAGCCTTCTGTAAGCCCGAATACCAGACGCTTAGTATTTCTGTGTCTGTTGCAGTCGCTCCAGGACTGATGTCAGGTCATCAGTGGTATAAAATAAGGCAGCCGACGCCATTACATCAGTTTTTCTTGCCCTGTCAGGAGCCCCCAGGAGGGAGTTAGGTTATGGTGGAAGACCACCACCAGTAGAAAATAAATACCAAAAATTCCCTATCAGGAGAGAGAGAGAAACAGAGAGAGACAAGGGGGATGGAGGGAAACCAGAACTGCAACAGTGAATACACTAACATCTACACTTATGGTAAGTGTACACAACTGTACAATGTTCTTCGTGTTTCACTGTTGCAGTCATCACATTTGGGCTGATTCCCAAAGCTGAAGAAAAGGGTGGAGACAGTCAAGAAGACTGGGGGCTGGCTAGGATGCCCGGCAAGACTGCGGTGGCAAAGCCTGCCCTGAATCTGGAGAAGATAGGCAGGTGGTAATGATTTTGAAGGTATGAACAGATGTCAATGTTGCAGCCACCAGGATGTCCCTGGTGGGAACCCCTCTGAGGAAAGCTGCAGAGGTAGAGGTTGCTCTGGTAGAATGTGTCCTGATCCCCTTGGGGGGAGTTTTCCCATGCTGCTTGTAGCAGAAATGGATACAGAGTGCTATCCATTTGGAAATTGTTTGTTTGGATATGGCCTTGCCCTCTGCTCCTGCAGAAAAGCTGACTAACAATTGATCAGTCTTTCTAAATGATGTAGTCCTGTCTAGGTAGAATCTGAGCTGTCTGTGCACATCTAGTCTAGAGAGTGCAGAATCCTTGTGCAGAATCCTTTCCTCCTTGTTTTGTGGGTTAGGGAAAAAGGTGGGACACCATTTTTGGCATGAAGGATGGGTTAGTCCTGAGGGAGACCCTGTCAGCATGGAAAATGAAGAAGGGCTCTACAGCCATGAGAGTTTGTAGCTCGGATACTCTTCTAGCTGAAGTGATGGCCAGAAGCAAAGCTGTCTTCCAAGAAAGAAACTTTAATGCTGCTGGCTCAAAGGGGGGACAGGGTGAGCATTTCCAACACAAGGTTTAGGTCCCAAGCTGGGGTAGGTGCTCTTCTGGGTGGCCTCAAGTTGTTAGCCCCTCTTTGGAACTGTTTGATGAGAGGGTGGGAGAAAAGAGGGGGCTCTGTGCTGAAATGAGCAGAGATGGCAGAGGCATGAATTTTAATAGAAGAGAAGGATAGACCCCTGTGTAGTAGGTCAGCCAGGTAATCCAGCATGAGAGGTAGGGAAGACTGTGCTGCTCCGGCACCCTTAGCCTGGATCCAGGTGCAAAACCTTTTCCACTTGTCAGCATAAGACTTTATAGTGCTAGGGTGTCTGGCTTAACGTATAACATCTAGAACTTGTTTGCCTAGATTGGCAGCTTGTGAAGTGGTCAGGGAATAAACCAGGCTGCCAGATTAAGGGTCTGCAATTGGGGATGCATGAATTCTCCATTCCTCTGGGTCAAGAGTGTTGGAATCTGAGGGAGATGCCATGGTGACAGGCTACGCAGTAGTGGGTACCAGTGCTGGTGTGGCCAGTCTGGGGCAATCATGATTGTCCTTGTTTTTTCCTCCCTTATTTTGAGCAGTACCCTTGAAGTGAGCAGTAGAGGGGGAAATGCATAGACCAAAAGGTTGACCCACTGGAAGGATAAAGCATCCACTTTGCAGGCCTTGCTGTGAGGTTCCCTGGTGCAGAATTTGAACTGATGGTTGGAGAGGGAAGCAAAGAGGTTGCCCTTTGGGGTGCCCCATTTCTGGGTTACAAGAGTGAAGGTTCTTTGGTCTAGCTGCCACTCGTGTGGGTCCAGAAGATTTCTGCTTATGATGTCTGCTAGGGAGTTTAGAGAGCCTGGCAGGAATTGTGCTAACAGGTGTAGTTGCATGGCTGAGGCCGTGTGCCAAAGAGTCATGGCAAGCCTGCACAGAAGGTACGAGTGAGTCCCTCCCTGCTTCTTGATATACCACATCACAGTGATGTCTATTTTGATCAGTAGAAGCTCTGTGGAAAGTAGGGGGTCTGAAAGCTGTCAGAGCGTGCTGAACAGCTAACATTCTCTTATTGGCTGATGTGCAGATGTATTTGATTTGGGCTCTATTGGCCCTGAATGCACCTGCCGTCCAGGTGTGCACCCCAGGCATAGTCTGATGAGTCTGTGGTGAGGGTCTGGGTGGCGTGGGGTTGTGAGAAGGGAAGTCCCTTGTTGTGGTCGCATGCTGCTGCCCACCAAAGAAAATCTTTCCTTAAACAAGGTATCATTGATATACGTGTTTCCAGGTTTTGTGAGTGCTGACACCAAAGGGTTTTTAATTACCATTGAAATTTCTGGCATATGGAATGTGTAGAATGCAAGAAACCATGAACCCCAGAGCTTGCAGGTTTTCTTTGCAGATAACTGGGGGCTGGAGGCTAGTTGAGAGAAGTTCAGCTAAAACTACTGGGAACAAATCTCTTTCTTTTGGAAAGGGTAGCCTAGCTTCCCCCGATAAGCATTATAAGGTCTTCCGCCATTTTAAGCATTTGAGACTGAGGCAAGGAAGCAGGTGCCTGAGCTTGGGTCGTCATTTTTTTTTGGGTGTGGTTCGTACCCTGGGCCTTAGAAACTCAGTAGTTTTGGAATGAACGGTAGATGCAAAATAAGTCGTTGGTCTGTGTTGAGAATTGGTGTTGCAAAGTACTTCCTCGGAAGTCGGCGCCTGTTCAGTGGCTCCGGACCCATCCAAGGTAGAGACATCCGCAGGATCCTTAGTCGATGAAGAGTCTTGCGGCATACCAGGCTCCAAAAAGGGTCTCAGTAGCAGCCTACGAATCCACAGAAGTGGGCATCAGGGATTGCGAAAGGTCCTCACCGAGTACGGGAGAACTGATGACTAGCTTAACAGAAGCATCGTTGGCAGTTTTGGACCTGTGTGGTCTGTCTCTGTCCTTACATTTTTTTCGGAAGATCTGCTGTCGGATGGCTTACCGAAGCCATATCAGAATTTGAGGACTGAGAGCAAAAATATCTAGCTACAATATGGGCCCGATGACGTATAGTTCTGGTATTGAAAAAAAAGCTCAAAAGTGGCAGCAGTGTACATCGTGGTCTGGGCCTAAGCAAGTGACGTAGTAAGAATGCAAGTCTCGGTGTAGTATTTGCTTTCCACAGGCGACACAATTGTTAACTTTTCTGACATTGGTTAGAGCAAGAAAAAAGTATCCCCAATGCAGTACTTAGCTTTAGAAGACTTCAACTTCAATTCGGAAACAAAAAACTCAGGTAGCAGCCAACTGGCACTCGTGCAAACTGCTTCTGCTTCGGGCTTCTCGGCAAGAAAGACTGATGTAATGGTGCCGGCTGCCTTATTTTATACCATTGATGACCTGACATCAGTCCTGGAGCGACGGCAACCAACACAAAACTACTAAGCCTCTGGTATTCAGGCTGACTGAGGGCTACCCTGGCAGGGATAACCCAAATGTGATGACTGCAACAGTGAAACACTAAGAACTTTTGTAATTTTGTGGATAGCTTTTTAGGTTCAAAACTAGTTTACTGAGGGACCTCAAAACCCATCATTGAATTTATTAGACAAACCATGCTTGCATCAAAGCAATAAAGTCAGGTTAAATGTCTTGGTCATATTTATTAAATGTGTATGTGGGAATCCAAAATTAGGTCAACAGAATGCATCTTGTCTTAACCTACCAAGTTAGATCAGTAGCATGTATTTTAACTGTGATTAGACAATGCAATAACACTGAACAGCACTGAATATAAAAAAAAATGTTGCTACTTCTCGATCTGTTTACTATTAGCTTGCATTTTGGCTTATGGCTTTTAATGTATTCAATATGAAATCAAACTCTGATATAAAATAAAAAAAATGTTATTGTAAATTCTACTCTGAGCTTTGACCATTTAAATGTTTTGCCTGTTACTGCAGTTTAAAACAATGCAGCTTTAGGTGTCTTCTTTCTCTTAAAAAGCTTCAATACTAGTGTTAAAAAAGTTATTTGATTAAGTGCATCTAATTTTACGCTTCTGATAATAGTGTTCACATTTTTCAATGGGTTTCAATTTATCTGACTTTGCCTCAAGGATTTTTACAGGAACTTACTAAATGTTTTAAACGTTCATTACTAGAATGCTCTTTGGGGAGCACTGTTAATATCAACAGCCAATATGCTGAATATCAACAGCCAATATGCTGAATATCAAAAGATAGAAAACATCTAGTCAGTTAATCATGCAACACAAGTTAATCTGGTCAAATTCATCCACCCATCCATACACAACTGCCTTTTTCTATTTGGGGTGTCACTTCAACAGTGACAATCATCTAGAGCCAAGGTTCACACTACCAGGTGGCTAGCCCCTATTGTGGTTGTTTTTCCATACCACACATTTGCAAGTACACTCCTACCTACGGTCAATTTAGAGTTTCCAAACCAAACTACTGCATGTCTTTGGAATGTGGGAGGTAATTGGAGCACCTGAAGGAAACCCATGCTAACACAGGGAGGACATGCAGATACTGCACAGAAGGTACCTCAGCTGAGAATAGACCCGCTGAACCTTTTGCCGTGAGGTGACAACACTCTGCTGTGCCAACCCCACCTAACCTACCAGGCTCTCCTGTGCAGGGTCAGATGACCCCCAGCTGCCTCCAGAGGAGGACAATCGGGATTCCCTTCAGGAGCACTGATAGGGTCTGTCAGTGAAAGAATCTCTGGACCCCTGATTCTGCTGGCCTTCTTTGCCACTCAGGTGGTGTTTTCCGTGTACTATGGAAAGGACTTGGGACTTTCTGATCAAGATTTTTCGACCACCTCACCGATTCCTAGAAAAGGGTTGAAAGATGTACACACACTGCAGACTGGGTCTTAACATCTTGCGCAAACCTGGAGAGTTTGTCTTTAACTGTAGGGCCAAACAAAAAACTTGTGTCAAAGTGTGCATTGTCAAAGGAGGACTTGAAGAGCTCAGTAAAATCACAAAGGTGCATCCACGCATGTCTCCTAATGGAAATGCCTGAACCCACCACCCTTGAGGTATTCTTCACCTTCACGAACAAATTTGAGAAGGGCTGTAGGGTAGCCAACTGTGAAGCAAAAGAAGTTTGTGCCTTGGCAGTTATTGTTCCAGAGAGGGATTTGGAGAGTTCTTTAATCATATCTCTCTGAAGTCTGGAAGTGCGCCAAATAATTCAGCAACCTAAATGCAAATGTCACTGAAGCATAAACATGCTTCCCAAATCTGTCCAATGACCTAGACTCACAGTTGGGGGGGGGGGTGAACAGATGAACTCTGCTCCGTGAGTTTTAATTGTAGCCACTGCTAAGACCACAGCATCTACTGGTACGCCTTTACTCCAGAATTCTCTTCCCTTTGGTGGTGCCAGGATCGTATCTAGTCTCTTAGGGACTGGCTCAACAGAATCAAACTCCTTCTAGACCCGCCAAAAGATTAAACCAATGAGCTCACTGGCAGGCGGAGTCACTCAGGAAATAGATGGGCCAGACCTATATGCCTCCAAGAATACATATTTCTCTTGGGAGGGGTGATTGGTAGACCAACCACCCCTTTGCTTAAGGGTCTCCAAAAGAGACAGTCAGGTGGTGATCTTGGGGACCCTTCCCCTTCATCAAAATCGGTATCTTCTGTGAAAGACTCCTGAGGGGAGTCTAAATGCCTCCTCTTGCACTTTCTTTCTAGGGACTTCTTCATTTGGATGCTCTGAAGAAGTATTGGAAGATATTAGTATACCCTGCTGGGTAGCCTGAAGACTTTGTGTTTTGAGCTTCAACACTCTACTCCACAGGGACAGCCAGCCCAAAAACATGTGGGATCTAGAAGAAGATCCAAGTGGAAGGGGAATCATCTGTACTCTAGAAGAGAACACTCTACCACCTCAAAAGTGAAATGCCCTTGGGATGAAGGATGCTGAAAAGACATGCTTCCAAACAGTCTGCTCCCTCTGACTTGAAAGCAATTCACCTGGGGCAGAAGTCAGAGCCAAGCTGTTTAATACCAAGGCTCCATGGGGCAGAGATGACTCCGACAGCTTCACAGTCGACACCTTGGCAAGAGAGCCATCTGGCTCCAACACTCTCAGAGCCGGTCTACTCAGAGAAGGTATCAGAGCCAAAGACAAGACAATCTTCGGATCCAATACAGAAGGTCCCAGAAAACTCAGATCTAAGGGCTCTGATGCTGAAGGATGGATCAGAGAAGGAGCCACGATGGGTGCAGTAATGCTTGTAAAGGGTCTCCAAACCTGATGGGGTTGGAGCCGGGAGATATATCATCTGAATCTGTGCTGACAAACCCCCAGGGAAAACATTCAATGAAGTGAACAGAAAGGTTAGGTGTCATTAAGAAGTGACCCAATTAGATTCAAAAGAACAGCATGGTTACTGATAGCAGCAACATAAGATTATCATTTGTGTTGATCTGCAAGAGTAAGGAAAGTGATTAGAAGAGAAAACTACCCATTGCTTACAGATGAGGAAGCAGTCTCAACAATGACAAATGCTAACTTATTTTAAGCACAATACGTAAACCAGAAATGATGGTAGATATAGCAAAAAGCAGAAAATTCAAAAATGTGCACATTTAATACACCATCAGAAGGTACAGATTTTATAGACTTCATCTGCTATTTCATCAGCACCAGAAGTGTTCCAAGGAACTGTTGCATGGGTAGATGAAGGCATTGAAGAGGTCATAAACATAATGGATAATCTCTTGTGTTGTGTCAAAAAGAATGACAAGAAATTCATGCAACTGCTAAACAGTGCCAAACAGCATGATTTCAATTTAAATAACAGCAAATGAAAAAATAAGAATGACAGTTGGGATACATATAAATATAATATTATACCATCATAGGAAATGACACAATACAGGAAAAACAGAGCAACTGTAAAAATGGCACAACTGGAAGATAAAAAAAGCTATGGTTTCTAGTACAGAGGTAGTATCTTGCAAAATTTATATTTAATATTTCTGAAATAATTATGCCTTTTGAAAAGTAGGAAAATCAAGCATTAGCTCGAGAATGGGGTAATAAACATGGAAAGAGTTGTGAAATGTTCATGACACTAGTTACAAATGATACAAATGACACTGACAAAATACTGAGATGTGAAGAAATCAGTTCTAAGTAGATGCCAATCAGAATGGCATAGAAGCTGTGACACACAAAACAAGAAAGACCATCTGTCTGTAGGTCAACAGTATTTACAGAAGTACAAATGGGATATGCTTACACAGAAAGGGGACTGCTACTGAAAGTGTACAGAGTAGAGACATTCTATGAATATGACTGTAGAGATGTTCAGGTAGAAATGGACCTTAAACCTTTGCAAGAAATGTACAAATATCAAAGGCTTAATCTACAGGAATATGACATGAAAGTGAAATGCAGACAAGGTATACACAGCAGATAATATACGTCTGTTAACCAGGTATGCTCATTGCATACAAGTGTCCGTTTTCAAGGGTGACTCAGAAAAACTAAGTTTACCCGTCTTGCTCACAAGTCACATAGCAGAGGTGGAAGGAATTGAACCTTGTACTACTGACTCAAGAAAAAAACTCATTAACGGCTCACAGCCTTAATTTGTTGAAATGCTGGCTACAGTATGCATATCAGAAAAGCAAGAACTATTGGAAGGAGAATTATGTTTTTCTTTGAATAATATCAGAGTTAATCAATAGATAAAAAAATAATTCTCAAGAGCTACTGATGCTGAGGTAAACAAGTATTACTGAAAGATATAACTAGAGGCTGTCCTGAACAAAATCATTAGCAGGGAAAGAAATTTGGTTTTACCTTTTTTCAAGAAATAACTCATACCAACCTGCATCAAAAGGCTGAAATGTTAGAACAACCCTGAACAAGTTACAGGACATTTTATAGCAAGACAAAGTACTGCAAACTTCAATGCACAAATGGAAGGGACAGCCACTAGGCAGAAAAAGGAGCCGTAAGCCAGATGTATGTTCCACAAATGCAGTTAAATGAGTATATCAGAGCTGTCTGGGGACTAAACATATAAGCCTCAGCTACAATTTCGTATCTCAACTAGTAGCTAGAAGCACTTGAGTTGTCAATGGTGACAAAACAGAGGCTCTGATGTAGCATATTTTACAAGTGTAGAACAGGAGTAAATAATGGTTATTAGAAATCAGGATTTTTGGATCGGCCACATACAGCTTTCTTCCATACAGTGCCATGTCAAATACTTAGAATACCCTTCATGCAGGATACAACACCCCATATATGCAGGATACAACACCCCATATAACCCCAAATCCAACCTAGATTCGGACTCTAACCATACAATTATTGACTACTACAAATATTACAGAAAGATACTCAAGCAACTGCTTTCTTTCAATGTGAAATCTTAACAAATGGCCTTATAGTACATAGCTTTACACATTAATGTTCTTAACTGCATGTAAAGCTTCATAATACTACAACACTATATAGCCCTGTGTTTCCAGTTTAGACTGATTTCTAAGTGACCATGCAGGAAAAAAAATATCACTTCCTCACCAAGATTAAATGACTAGCCTGTATCTTTAAGATCTGTGCTTGTCTACCTGGTCTGTTGGCATATATCTAACCAAAATGATCCAAGATCAAGTAGCAGCTTAGGTCTCTACTGAAACTGCAAAGGGATATGGAAGGAATGATGATGCTAAAAACCTGCCCACCTGTATCCAAGGGAGAGGGTCAGGATTGGCATGCAGGTGGGACTTGGCCATTTGTTCTGGCACTAGTGGAGGCTAAAGCAGTAGGGTAGTAGCTGGGTTGAATGTAAGTAGGTTGGGGGCCTTCCTGCATTTAGGCTCAGGGCAGAGCCACTCCCCATAACTACACATCACTGCTTGAGCTCAACAAAGATGAAGTCAGCAAAGAGATGGGGTAGGGCCAATAATCAAAACCATTCTGAGCATCAGTTTTGGCCTAAAGTTCCACTTCACTCCTGTGTAACTCTCATGCCATCAAGGGAGGGGTGGTAACAAAAGGACCAGTGGGATACCAAAAGACCAGTAGATCTGCTTGAATATGCATGGATTGTGAGCAGTTAAAGGACAACCACACCCACAGACTCAAAAAACATGTTTATTTCATCATGGTTTGGTGTTTCCTATATTTTAACACCACTATGGGACTATTTAGAGCTTTTTAGATATTTTTATATGCAATTTCTGACTCTGATCACATTTGGTCTGTCATCTTGAAATAATTCTGACTGTTTAGTCTGCCTCTAAGTATCCCAGAATTGCATTGTTTGTCTCCGAAAAAAATGCATCAGATCTGCCACATTTTCCCTAAAGCGCCTGTCAGTGTTACAGTCACCTACTTTTGGTTAAAAGTTTATCCTTTTTCAATGACTACTTCAAACACAAGCAGTGCAAATGCTACAGAACAGAAATTAAAATTGCATTTTATTGCTCTTTCTTCTTAGAAATGCTAACTTGATTTCTTTTGTGAAGGCTGAAATCTAGTTCTTCAAGGTATCTCCCCCTTCACACCTACCTTCCCCAGTTGTCAAAGAGCTAAGGGTAATTTGACCAATTATCTGCATGTGATTGACAGCTCACAGCAGGTGACCAGACTAATGTACTGTTTTCTTGTCAGCCTTTCCTTCCTTACAGTGGGAGACTTTTTTGTTGCACTCCTCCTGTCAAATTTAGAACCAAGCTCCATAGCACTGGGAATAATCACTGTTTTGCAAAGCATCAAACTCCCACTTATTTTTCCATCCTGTTTGGTTAAATAGCTAACAAATGATGCACTATAAATGCAAAATATTTCACAGACTTGCATGACAGCACCCACATGCTTTTTTTAAGTGGTAATTTAAGAAAATTATGGTATTGCATACTTCTTGTAATCTGATGTAGTGTTGTTGACTAATTGTGACAGACATCTGCTTCTTATGTAAAATCATGCAATTAATGTCTACACATGGTCATTGCAAATTTATGCTCTTAGTTTTTGCAGCTGTTACTGTGCGTTTGCCTGTACTTTGTCACATATCGGTAGGGCTCTTCAGAAAAGTGAGATTATAGTTTGACATTGTTGCTAGGCTAAAATTGGGCTGGGCAAGGCAGCTCTGACATCACAATGTGGGAGGTCCACTGGCTCTTCTATACAGCATTAACATCACTTTGGGGGAGGAAATGTCCTGGTAGCTAGAGCAAGAGCTCTGGCAGATGTGACATAATTTCAGAGCCAGCTAGAGGTTAACTTGGTTTTCAAAGTGAAAGTAAAACAGTACGGAAAGGTAGGAAGCCTGACAGGGAAAACAGTTGAGTGGATTCGTTTTTAAAGCTGCACGGTTGATTTTTCGAGGCTGTTTCAACGAATAGGGACTAAAAGAAACAGCAGGTTGAGCAATCTGCTTTAATATCCCATTGTTATCCTTTAAGAGAAATGGTACTACCACAGCACTTAACCCAAATCCACTGGGAAAAAAGTGTTTGTTTGCTGTCCCATGAACACACTAAACAAACACAGCCTCGTACTCTAAGCTGATTAATAATACTATTGCCTGCTGCATAAAGCCATCTCATAAAATAAGGATCTATTCAAGTCTTACTTTCTTTAACCAGAAAGAAAGGAAGGAAAATAAACACGTCTGTGTCTACAAGATGTTGTAAATTCAGAAGTCTACAAGTAAAATAGCATACTACTCTTACATAATACTTGACAATATACAGCTTTCAAAAGGAAACATTTTTGTTTACATTACTGAAAAAGTACAGTTTTGTACCTACCATAAATGTAGATGTCCGAGAGGTATGCATCTACAGTCCTAACAAATAGGTTGTCCTGCCTCAGGCAGCCCTTCGGTTGGCCGGATTCCAAAGTCTGGGTCTGGCCTCGGCTGATGTCGCACTTCACCCGACGTCATAGCTGCTGTTAATTGGGTATAAAGGCATCAGCCGACGCCATTTTCCTCAGTGTTTCTTGCCCCAGATGCCAGGTGCCCTCTAGGAAGGCTAAATTTGGATAAATGCAAATGATTCCAAACAGTAGAGAGCAAATAAAAATAAACAGGTATATACATATATATATATACAAACAAATACACCATAATAGATTCCCCCAGCTAGCTACAAGATGGGCAAATACCCTAGGAGTACCACAGAGGGGAAGGAGGGAGGGTAATCCTGACTGCAGATGCATACCTCTCGGACATCTACATTTATGGTAGGTACAAAACCTACTATGTCCTTCAAGGATGCATCTGCAGTCCTAACAAATGGGTAGAATACCATAGCCAAACTGGGGGAGGAGGTACTAAGAAGATTATGGTGTAGTTAAGATCCCTTGCAAAACAGCAGTGGCAAAACCTGCTCGGGATCTGGAGTATAAAGGTAGATTATAATGCTTGGCAAATGTATGCATGGAGCTCCAAGTAGCAGCCTCTAAAATGTCTTTGGTAGCCACTCCTCGTAAAAAAGCTGTAGTAGTGGCTGTAGCCCTTGTGGAGTGAGGTCTGATGTTTTCTGGAGTTGTCTTTCCATGAAAAGAGTAACAAAATCGAATGCAATTTCCTATCCATTTTGAGATTGTCTGTTTTGAAATTGCTTTTCCTTCCATTCCTGTTGCATATGCTACCAGAAGCTGGTCAGTTTTTCTATTGTTCTTGGTTCTGTCCAGGTAGTAGCGCAATTGCCTGTGCACATCCAAGGTATGTAGTAGTCTTTCCCCCCTGTTCTGTGGGTTGGGGAAGAATGTTGGTAGGTGGATTGCTTGGTTTAATGATACCCTGGAGACCACCTTTGGCATAAAAGTAGGATTAGTTCTCATGGACACTCTATCCTGATGGAAGACAAGGAAGGGCTGTACTGCCATTAATGCCTGTAATTCAGAAACCCTTCTTGCTGAAGTGATTGCAAGCAGGAAAGCAGTTTTCCCAGATAAGTACTGTAATTCTGCTGTTGCTGCTGGTTCAAAAGGGGGAAGTGTCAACTTTTCTAACACAAAGTTCAGGTCCCATGTAGGCAATGGTGGCTTCCTTGGTGGTTTTACATTTTTAATTCCTCTCAGAAACTGCCTGAGTAGAGGATGAGAGAAGACTGGAGGATCCATGTTGTATTCTGCTGAAATTGCTGATGCATGAATCTTAATGGAGGAGTAAGACAGGCCATTGTGGAAAAGCTCTGCTAAATATTCCAGGATGTTAGCTATGTTTGCCAATGATACATTTTCTCCTTTTGCTGCACTCCAAATGAGATATCTTTTCCATTTTGCTGAATAAGTTTTCCTTGTTGAGGGTCTGCGAGCCTCCAAGATAATGTCTTTAACCCTTTGAGATAAATCTGGGTTATTCTGTCTTATGTAATGTTCCAAGCAGCTAGCTGCAGAGTTTTCAAGCTTGGATGTAGGATTTTGAAGTTGTTCTGTGTTAGCAGTAAAGGAACTAGGGGTAGAGGCCATGCGTGTTCCCGAGACATACTCCTCAGTAGCGGGTACCAATGCTGCCTCGGCCAGTCTGGAGCTATCAGGATGATCCTTGGGTGATCTTCTTTGATCTTCAGTAGCACTTTGTGCATCAAGGGAAGAGGTGGGAATGCATATGCTGTCAGGTTTTCCCAACTGAAGGATAGGGAGTCCACCTTCCAAGCAAGTGGGTGGTATGTCCTTGTGCAGAATTTTTTCAATTGGTGGTTGTGCGGGGATGTGAACAGGTCTATTTCTGGTAGTCCCCATTTCCTTGTAATGGATTTGAAGATGTCTGGATGCAGCATCCATTCGTGGGCATCCGTGGTAGTTCTGCTTAAGATGTCTGCCAGTATATTTTCTTTTCCTGGCACAAATATGGCCTGGAGCTGAATGTTGAGGTTCAGGGCCACATTCCAGAGGTCCATTGCCATCCGGCATAGAGGATATGAATGTGTGCCTCCCTGTTTGTTGATATACCACATAACTGTGGTGTTGTCCGTCCTTATCAGCAAATGACCCTGTTGAAGAAACGGTCTGAATGTCTGAATTGCCTGCTTTACTGCCAGCATCTCTTTTTGATTTATGTGTAGGTTCAGCTGGTCTTGAGTCCATAAACCTTGTATGCACTTGTCCACCATGTGTGCCCCCCCAACCGAGATCTGAGGCGTCCGTGGTGATAGTCTGGCTTGGGCGAGGGCTGTGAAAGGGCAGTCCTTTGTTCAATTGACAGGCCTGAGCCCACCACTGGAATTCTTGCTTCAGGCATGGAATTATTGGAATTTGGGTTTCTAGGCTGTGCTTGTGCTGAGACCATAAATTCCTTAGGTACCATTGCAACTTCCTCATATGTAGTCTGGCATGTGGAATCAATATTATGCAGGATGCCATGTAACCTAGGGCTTGCAGGACTTTCCTTGCTGTAAGCTGGTTCTGCGTTGTTAATGCCATGAAATAGAGTGGTAGTTGCTTCTGCTTTTCTTCTGTGAGGAATGCCATTTGGTTTGATGTGTCCAGTTCTGCACCCAAGAAAGTTATCCTTTGGGATGGTATCAGCCTTGACTTTTTTATGTTGACTGTGTATCCCAGGGCTTGCAATAGGTGAATAACCTTTCTCAAATCTTTTGTCAATTTGTTTTTGCTGTCCGCTTGTAACAGGCAGTCATACAGGTATGGACAAATTTGAATTCCCTGACGCCTGCAATGAGCAATTACTGATGCCAGGCATTTCGTGAATACTCTGGGCGCAGTAGATAAGCCAAAAGGCAATGCTGAGAATTGATAATGCTCTGATCCTGCAAGAAATCTGAGGTATCTTCTGCAATTTGGTCGTATGGGGACGTGCAGGTATGCCTCCTTGAGATCTAGAGTTACCAGCCAAGACTCCTTGCCCAGCATGGGAAGAAGTTGCTGCAGGGTCAGCATCTTGAATTCTGGAACAATGAGATATGTGTTCAGAGCGGACAGGTTGAGAATAGGTCTCCATTGGTTTTCCTTTCTTGGTACCAGGGAAAGTCTGGAATAAAATCCTTGCCCTTGTTCCATAGACGGTACCTTTTCTATAGCTCTCATCCTTAGTAAGTGGTCTATTTGTTCTAGAGCGTTTGTCTTTTGGTTTGGAGATAGGTTTGGCATTCCTCTCTTCCTTGGTAGAGTATGGAAGTGAAACCTGTAACCTTTGTCTATTGTCTGTAAAATCCATTTGTCTCCTGTAATGTAATGCCAGTTTACTGAAAATAAGGCTAGCTTTCCGCCTAAGGGTGCTTCTAGTTGTTCCCTGGTAGGCAGTTTCAGAGCCAAGTCACTGTGATTGTCCTGTGGAAGTGGTAGTGGCTGGATCTGTGGCAGTACTTCTCTGGTTGTTAGGCTGCCACTGACGTCCCCTGTAGGCACCTCTGGATTGACCTCTGCCTCTTGGGCCTATTTCTGCCTCTCTGTGCTCTGGTGGTGTCTGGAAAGGACCAATTCTTGGAAGGCCAGTTCCTACTAAACCTCGGAGGCTGGACCTGTAAGAAATCCTTGACTGTCTGGACAGATTTCGCCTTTTCTTCCACCTTCTTCAACACTTGCTGTGCAGGGGAGCCAAACAAACTGTGTTTTTCCATGGGAGCATCTAGGAGCTTTGACTTTACATGGTCTGGTAAGGATTGCTCTTTTAACCATGCATGCCTTCTGATCACTGTACCAGTCATAGCTGATCTAAAGGAAGCCTCCAGTGCATCATAGCCGCATTTTAAGGAATGATTACTGACCTGCTGAGTGTTATGTACCAATTCCTGAAGGGACTTACGGTCTAAAGGTTCAGGAGAGGACAGTTTTTTAGTTAGCTGATCTAACAAAAAATCCTGATACTGAATCATGTGGAATTGACAATTTAAGGCCCTAGCCGAAAGAGTAGCAGAAGTATAAACTTTTTTACCCCATCTCTCTAATGCCCTAGATTCTCTTTCAGAGGGGAGGGGGGTTTTGGCAGAGGCAGCTGCTACAGCTTTGGGGCCCTGTGAAATAGTTTCAGGATCTGCAATAGGAGCCTTATACAAGTGATAATGTGTGTCCGGAACCCTGTAGTATCTGTCGGGCTTAGCAGGGGCCGGAGGAAGAGTGTCAGGGGCAGTACAAGCATCATTAAATGCATCATCCACAACTGTAAGTACTGGAGGAATGGCTAAAGGCCTATGCTGTGGCAAATGTAAAAAGGTCCTAAGCCTTTTCCTAGAGTCTGAAAAATCCTGGCCCTGCCATTGAAATTGTTCTCTCATAGCATGCAAGGGTTCCCCAAAAGAAAATTCCTCAGGAGGAGAGGCAGAAGGAATGGAGTCTTCTGCATCAGAGTCCTCATATGGAGAATAAGGGCCTTCTGAAGGATTTGAATTTTCTGAATCATCAGAGGAGTAATCTGTAGAAACTGGCTCAGGGGGCTCTGCTCTAGGCCTCTTCTCTGGAGGGGGATGAGAGGCCCTGTCAGGGTGAGGCTGGGATCCCCTGATCAAATAAATGAGGTCCTCTGCTAGACTAAGCATTTGAGTACTAGAGCTAGGCCTGTAAGAGGGGGTTTTAGCAGGCACAGTCTTTGAAGATTTAGCTGCTTTAGCCCTAGAAAAAGCCTTAATCGACATGGATGCAGGGGGCCTAGCAGCTCCACGTGCAGGAGTAGATATATCTAAAGGGATAGTATCTGATAAATCCTGAGAACCTGTAAGAGCAGGTGGAAATTCAGTAGCAGATTCAGCCATGCGAGATGAGGCCTCGGTTGTAGGAGGCATGCTTTCGGCCGAAGGAAGAACCGAGGACTCGGTTTCAGCCGAAACCGAGACACTCGCGGTTGGCTTAACCGCGGTTTCAGCCGAAACCGCGGACCGCGAGTGTTGGTCCTTTTCCTTACGCTTTTTAGCTAATTGTGAAGTCGGAGTCTCCGACGGCATGTTGTAAGCAAAAGCAGAGCCGAAAAACTCCTCTGCAAACTCCGACCGATGTCTAAGTGTCCGTCGGTTGAAGGAAGCACAGGCTAGACAAGCTGCTAAGTCGTGCTCTGGGCCTAAGCAAGGTAGGCAGTAAGAGTGGAAATCTTTATGAGGTATTTGTTTCCCACAAGTTAAACAGTTATTCACTTTTTCTGACATCGGCTGAGGCAAGAAAGAGTCCCCAACGGGGTACTTAGCTTTTTAGAAGTCTTCGGTAGTAGCAATCTCTGGTTCTGACCGACCGGCACTTGCGAACAGCTTCTGCTTCGGGTGCCACGCGGCAAGAAAGACTGAGGAAAATGGCGTCGGCTGATGCCTTTATACCCAATTAACAGCAGCTATGACGTCGGGTGAAGTGCGACATCAGCCGAGGCCAGACCCAGACTTTGGAATCCGGCCGACCGAAGGGCTGCCTGAGGCAGGACAACCCATTTGTTAGGACTGCAGATGCATCCTTGAAGGACATCATGTTTTTAGAATTTTAAACAAATGTGACTGTTGTATGGAAGTGTACATTCTCATACAATTAAGCAACAAATGCAGTTATGCATCAGGAAGTACCAAAATGTTACTGTCAAACATTTGGCAACCCACAAACTAAAATCGCCTATAACATTCCACAGCATTTCAGCCCCATCTTCAAAGACAAATAAAAGGGCTGAGAGAGACGCAAGGTTCAACAGACTGGAATACTACCTTTTGCATCACTTTTTGGAAGTCTTCACATTAAAACTGCTGCAAGTGCTATCTTTTAAAGTAACAAGTCAGCTTGCTGAAAGTCATTTGTTTGGTTCAAAAATTTCAAGTATTTACAGTCAACTAGGATAAGAGAACCACCGGAAAGCTAACTTGCTGATTTAAAATACTGAAAAACAGCAAACTGGGAGGACGAATCTTCAAGGATGGAAGCAAAAGTATGAGGAAAATAACTACCCCCATCTTAATACATAAAACATATAGCTGCTACTTATTCCGTTATAAGAATGTGTTGTCAAGAAAATAATTGGGAGATACAAGATGCAGATGATACATGCACCACTCTATTTGAAAGGTCTATAGCACATTTCTGCATTTTACTTCCTTATTATTACTACCAGAAAAGTCCTAGAAATCCTTAAAACACAGAATAAATGTTTGCCACAGAAGAGTGACTGGCAAAAAATGCAAGCAATATTCTCACGTGCATAAATAAGACCCCTTTTTAAGAAGCATTAAAAAAAAGAAGTTCTGTACTTCCCATAACGTTCCATCTGTGATGCTGATTTTCATTCCTCCTCAACCGATGGGGTCAGATCCAATCCCTTGGATCTGTCTCGGCCGCTGCAAAAGCTCGTGGCAATCGGGAACTCCTGTGCGTCTCCCTTACCCATAATGCAACAATCCCATTACCTCAGAACTTGTTTGCAAGCTGTAAAAGAAAGACGTATTCTTAAAACTTTACATATACATGAAATATAAAGAAAGACAGACAGAAGTAGGCAATGCTACGGCTGGAGCTGATCCCAAGATATAACAAATCTGATAGATTCGCTCACCCTTCTAAGATAAACCTTTCAAGGGTTGGGGGCTGGTTGGTGGGGAGTCTAAGAAGAATGAAAATCTACAACACAGATGGAACGTTATGGCAAGTACATAACTTCTTTATCTGATGATTTTAATTTTCATTCCATCCTCGACTGATGGGACAGAGTCCTTAGCTACCTAATATCCATGGCAGACTCAAGGAAGGATACTCCTAAACACCACTGAGGCCAGTGATGATCTGCCTCAAAAGAACAAATCCAATTTCTAATAATTGATGAAGGCAAGGGAAAAGTATCATGTTGCTCCTGCACAAATGTGCTTGGATGTTCTTGATTATAAAACTGAGGCAACTGCCTTCAATCTGCTTGAATGAGCCCATATTTGTTTTGGTAATGTGATATCCAGTTTGTTACAATTAAAACCGACTTGGACAGTAAGCTGTCTACAAAAATTTTAGTCCTGGTTTATCCAATTTCAGAGCTACAAATGAAACAAATAGTCTAAAGCCCTGATGCCTTTAGTTTTATGTAAATAGAAATGTAGTTGCCTACAAATATCCAATAAGAGTAGTCATTCGTCCCTCTTATATCTTTTGGGGAGGACACTGTAAAATGATGAATTGGCTAAATTAGATTCTGATACTAATTTGGCAAAAAGATAAGTCAGTTCATAACTTGACTGTATCATTGTGAAAAATAAAATCAGATATATCACATAAGGTCTAAGAAACAGAAATTCATCTGAAGGAAGAAGGAAATTTAAAATCACAGTCATGTGCAGGTTCAAAGGGGGAAAAAGATAATGGCTTGCAGTACTAGATTCCAATCCCACGGAAGAGTAGGATCATTAACCAGAGGTAAAGTATGCCTTGTAAGAAAGCTTTATAAAGCTTGTTAGAAGCTAGTGAAGAATCAATTCCACTATGGAAATTAGTAATTGCTTCCAACTGATCTTTAAGTATAGCTGTAGTAGCTCCTTTATTAAAAGTAGAGTTAAGGATTGGAGAATGCTATGAACCAGGGTAGGAGAGGGTTCCACATGAAGAGCCCAGCACCCCAAATTTTTCTTGTTCTCTCTCTTTTTTGAATGGTTAAAGGGAAGATAGCAATATCTGCCAGACAGATGTAGCACAGAGTACATGTTGTCTGTCTATTAATGGGATTGGGGCAACATAGTAGTCAGCTTGAGGTCCTGAATATCTGGATGGATCATTCTTGTTGGGTGAGACAGCAGGTCTGGAATTAGAACTATAATCCAAGATTGGTGAATTAACTGAGGCCAAGGGAAGGGAAACAAATCTATGGAGACCAGTAAGGGGCAATGAGGATGAATTGTTCTTCAACCTGGCCTGTTTCTGTAGAATTTCTGTGAGGAAGGTTGCCATAATGGCTTGGATGTCCATCTTACAGACACAAAATACAGGGCTTGACTGTCACATGGGGCAATTGGCTAGGCTTAAAAAGGGCCACAAGGGCAGTTAGCCTAGTAGTAATCTATGCATGTACTTATAACTGGTAGCTGGCATAATGGTTAAAGTGTTTACCTACCATACATAGGATAAACGGTTTGAATCTCACCTGTGAAGTAAATATTAACTAGATTTAAAGGGGCCCAACAAGGGTAGCTAGCCTAGTACTTACCTATCAACAATTTCTGGAATAAGAGAAATTAAAGGATATGGGTAAAGGTTGCCAATTGTAAAAAAGAGCATCTCTCAGTAATTCCCCTTGTGGAGAGAATAGGGCGAAAATAGCTGCTGCCTTGTTGTTTAGGGGATGAGGTGGGAAAGCATCGCAGTTAGGCTGGACCCACTGATGGAAAATCATTTCTTTCACACTCTTGTTAAGGAACCAAACATGAAAAAGAAGAATATACCTTCTCAGTTTGTCCTCTATCAGAGTGGATTTTCCAGGAATGTGCATTGATAGCTTACGTGAGATTGCTCATGTTGCCCTTAGAGTGCTTCTTGGAGTAGGGAAAGAAATCTGGTTTCTCTTTGTTTGTTGAAGTACAAGATAATTGATGTGTTGTTCATTTCAATCGCAATTGTTACTAAAGGAAGAGCATCCTGAAAGGCCTGCAATACTAATAGCACTGTTTTCAACTCTATAACACTGACACAGAAATAGGTTAACTCATGGAACCATATGCCTTGGACTGTTTTTCCCAGGTAATGTCCCTCTACCTAGGTGGCAAATATCCATAGCTAGAATGGGCTTGGGTTGAGGGGGGGGGCTAGAAAGAGCCTTGTACAATTGGGTCTTGCTGATTCCATCACTTGAGATCTCTTTTATATACACTGGTGACTCATATCAAATGGACACAGGATGATGTTGACTATTGTGTGGCAAGCATCTATTGAGGAATTTCTATAAACAACCCTGGCCAATGGAATTATCGTTTTAGCTGCAACCACTGATTTCAGAGCTTGAAGAACCAAGCGGTTGCAATTTTGGTAATGCAAGCTATCCCTTTTTTAAATAAGCAGACACCCGATTGGGATGGAAATGAGCCAGTCATGTAGACAAGGAAAGACATGGACCCACTGTAGACTCAACTGAGTTGGTACTAGTGCCGTACACTTGGTGAAGTGCATGAGGGTTGTGCCAAGATCAAAGGGAAGCATTTTAAAATGCTAACAGCCGGCTACTAGTTGGGAATGTAAGAACCTTAAGGAACCACTGTTCATTTTTGTGCTATCACACAACATGAAAGTCTATGAAGCACATCTAGTCATCCTCCTTTGAGTGGGGAAGAGGAAGGGAAGAAGGTATCGCTTCTATACTCTAGTCAGAAAATGACCCTGAATGTCTGCAGAGGGAACCGTAATTTAGATTCCATAGCTATTAGACATTTCCTCTGCTTAGCAGGTACTACATCCAATGCAAACGGTAGTGTTTAAATGTGGCTATGTTCATACACAGTGAACTATGCATGGCATTCAGTGGTAAATTAACACAGCTAATAACACGATATGTAAGGAGCTATGTGTTCTTCTGAAGGCCATGGTTGCATATATTGGGTACCATAAGGCCATCATTAGAAGTGCAATTGTGCATAATATGCTATGCCAGACCACAGCACCGGCTGTGGGTTGTTAAGGTATAAAACAGGAATGTGACATGTGTAGTTAAGTAGTGGACGTGCCTATAACACTACACTGTTGACTCTATTCAGTGCATTATTCCTAATATGGACATATCTCTAGTCAAAGGTCATTTCCACGGCTGTGTGCGTGTGTGTGTGTGTGTATGTATGTGTGTGTGTGACACAGATATGAGATAGCAGAAGGGAGCAGCTCCTCTGATAACAGCTGTTGGAAAATCTATGGCAGGACTTGTGTTATTTGTGTGCTATTGTGCTCATACGTTATATATTACAGATGTAACTTGACACACACAAAGTCTGTTTCTTCTGAACGCCACAGTGGTATAGCCATAACACAGACCTACAAAACTTCAGAGAAATTTTGCACAGCTGTGGTTTTTTTTGACATATTTGGATGCCAGCTCAGTATTATCATATTCTCACATCATTATTTATTTATTAATGAGTATTTGTAGCTGTGACCAGTGTCTGCCAGGATGGGATACTAAATGCCAGCCTGGGGCAGAGTAATGACCTGTTTCACAATGGATATTATACCGCTCAACCTGTGGGTACAAGAAAGCTAAACTATCCAGAAATAATTGGGGGGGGGGTCAAAACTAGGGACAGATTTTAAATACTGCTCCTATGAACTTAGAAGCCTGTTGAAATAACAGGTTTGCATTTGTATTTAATTTAAAAAAAAATATGAAGTCTATCATAATCTGGTATTATTTAGTGACTTCAATCCTCAATGGTTTGTCAGAAAAAAGTACAATTGTGTACACTTGCCATAAATGTACATGTTCGAGTGCATTCACTGTTGCAGTCATCACATTTGGGATATCCCTGCCAGGGTAGCCCTCGGCCGGCCTGAATACCAGAGGCTTAGTATTTCTGCATTGGTTGCTGTCGCTTCAGGACTGACGTCAGGTCATCAGTAGTATAAAGTAAGGCAGCCAACACCATTACATCAGTTTTTCTTGCCCTAACCTGTCAGAAGCCCCCAAGTGGGAGCCAGGTTCTGGTGGAAGAACCCCACCAGTAGAAAGTAAATACCAATATGACCCTTGCAATTAAAGAGAAGTAAGAAGAGGGGGATGGAGGGAGGGAAACCAGGACTGCAACAGTGAATACACTCGAACATCTACATTATGGTAAGTGTACACAATTGCACTATGTTCTTTGTGTTTCACTGTTGCAGTCATCACATTTGGATTGATTCCCAAAGCTGAAGAAATGGGTGGAGCCAGTCAAGGAAACTAGGGGCTGGTTAGGATGCCCTGCAAGACTGCAGAGGCAAACCCTGCCCTGGATTTGCAGAAGATAGGCAGGTGGTAATGTTTGGTAAAGGTGTAAACAGATGTCCAGGTGGCAGCCTCCAGGATGTCTCTGGTGGGGATTCCTCTGAGGAAACCTGCAGAGGTGGAAGCTGGTCTGGTGGTGCGAGTCCTGACCCCTTTGGGGGTTGGGGGGCTTTCAGTATTGCTTGTAGCAGAAATGGATGCAGTGTGCTATCCATTTGGAAATGGCTTGTTTGGAGGTGGCTTTGTCCTCTGCCCCTGCAGCAAAGCTAACCAGCAATTGATCAGACTTTCTGAAGGATTTAGTCCTGTCTAGATAGAATCTGAGCTGTCTGTGCACATCTAGGGAGTGCAGGAATAGGAAAAAAGGTGGGCAAATGAATGGATTGGTTGAGCCACACTGGACAACACCTTGGGCATGAAGGATGGGTTAGTCCTGACGGATACCCTGTCAGCATGGAAGATGATGAAGGGTTCCACAGCCATGAGTGCTTGCAGCTCGGAGACCCTTCTAGCTGAAGTGATGGCCAGAAGGAAAGCCGTCCTCCAGGAGAGAAAGTTTAGCTCTGCTGAAGAGGCTGGTTCGAAAGGGGGCAGGGTGAGCTTTTCCAACACAAAATTAAGGTCCCAAGCTGGGGTCGGTGCTCTTCTGGGTGACCTCAAGTTGCTAGTCCCTCTTAGAAACTGCTTGATCAAAGGGTGCGAGAAAAGGGGCTGCTCAGTGGGAAAATGAGCAGAGATAGCAGAAGCATGAATTTTAATGGAGAAAAAAAGAGAGGCCACTGTGTAAGCAGGTCAGCCAAGTAATCCAGGATGAGAAGGCAGGAGGGCTGTGCCACATTGGCTCCCTTAACCTGAATCCAGGTGCAGAACCTTTTCCATTTTCAGCATAAGACTTTCTAGTGCTATGGTGTCTGGCCTCACGTATAACATCGAGAACCTGTTTACTGAGGTTGGCAGATTGATTGGGGGTTATGGAATAAGCCAAGCTGCCAAATTGAGTATCTGCAATTGGGGATGCATGAATTCCCCTTCCCTCTGGGTCAGGAGGTTTCGGATCTGAGGAAGATGTCATGGTGGTAGTGGGGGACAGGCTGCGCAACAAAGGATACCAGTGCTGGGGAGGCCAGTCTGGAGCTATAAGAATTGTCCTTGATTTTTCCTCCTTTACTTTGAGCAGTACCCTGGGGATGAGAGGTAGTGGAGGCAAGGCATAGACCGATAGATTGACCAAGGGGAAGGACAGGGCATCTACTTTCCAAGCCATGCAGTGATGCTCCCTGGTGCAGAACTTGCTGAGCTGATGGTTGATGTGGTAGGCAAAGAGGTCGACCTTCGGGGCGCCCCATTTCTGAGTTATTAGGTGAAGGTTCTTCTGTTGAGCTGCCACTTGTGTGGGTCCAGAAGATTTCTGCTTAAGCAGTCTGCCAGAGAGTTAAGAGAATCTGGTAGGAATTGTGCTAACAGGTGGAGTTGCATGGCAGAGGTTGTGTGCCAAAGGATCATGGCCAGCCTGCATAGAGGATAGGAGTGAGTCCCTCCCTGCTTGCTGATGTACCACATCACAGTGGTGTTGTCTGTTTTGATCAGAAGAGCCCCTGGGGAGAGAAGGGGCTTGAAAGCTATCAAGGCATGCTGGACAGCTATCGTCTCTTTTTGGTTGATGTGCAGATGGATTTGCTATGGGCTCCATTGAACCAGTATGCACCTGCCATCCAGGTGCACCCCAGGCATAGTCTGATGCATCTGTGGTGAGGGTCTGGGCAGCGGGGGGTGGTGAGAAAGGTAGTCCCTTGTTGTGGGAGCATGCTGTTGCCCACCAAAGAAAATCTTTTCTGAGGCAAGGTATTATAGGTATACGAGAGTCTCCAGGTCTTGACAATGTTGACACCAAAGGCTTTTTAGGTACCAATGAAGTTTCCTCATATGTAGTCTAGCATATGGAATGAGTAGAATGCAGGATGCCATGAACCCCAGAGTTTGCAGGCTTTTCCCTTGCACATAGCTGGGGTCTGGTGGCTAGTTGAGAGAAGTAGGCTGTCAGGAAAGTTTGCTTTTCTGGTGTAAGGAATGCCATCTGGGATGCTGTGTCCAGGCTTGCTCCTAGGAATACAATCCTTTGGGAGGGTACCTGTTTGGACTTCTTTTCATTGATTGTGTACCCTAGGGAGGTTAGTAGGGACTTTACAAAGGCCAGGTGCTTGAGCAGCTTTTCCTGGCTGGCTGCCTGCCTGAATTAGGCAATCATCTAAGTATGGGTAAATCTGGATAATACTTTGTCTGGAAAAGGCAATGACCGGAGCCAGACATTTTGTGAAAACTCTGGGAGCAGTAAATAAGCCAAAGGGAAGTGCAGAGAACTGAAAGTGCTAAGATCCGGCCGTGAAATGGAGATATTTCCTGCACGATTCCCTGATAGGAATGTGGAGGTAGGCCTCTAGGGTGGCTAGCCGAGCATCCTTGTAGAGCATAGGTAACAGCTGCTGGAGGGTGAGCATTTTGAATTTTGGGATCACCAAGATGGTGTTTAGAATGGAAAGACTGAGGATGGGGGTGCCAGGTGCCCTCTTTTCTGGGTACCAGAAAAAGTCTGGAGTAGAAACCTTGGCTTTTCTGTTCTGCAGGAACATGCTCTACTGCCCTCATAGACAGCAGGGAAAGGACTTGCTTTTGTGCCTCTGCCCAGTGGTTTGGAGGTAAATCTGTGAACCCTTTTGGAGTTGGAAGAGTGCGGAAAGAAAATTTGTATCCCTGGGACACTATGTTGAGAACCCAGCGGTCTTTGGTAATGGTGGCCCAGGTGCTTGCGTGAAAGGAGAGTTTTCCTCCTATGGTAAGTGAAGGTGGGCAGAGGGAAGGGGTGGGGGAGATGAGTCATTGTGAGTTCTTACCATAAGGGGGTGGCTTAGAACTCCCTGGTTTTGAAGTGGGCGTAGTCCACTGCTTAGATCTCTGCATTCCCTGTGGCTGCTGTCTGGGGGGGGGGTCTGGTTACCTGGGGTCTGGGCTGAACTGGCCTGGTGTGAGCAGTAAAGGACCAGTGCTTGGTGGGACAATACCTGCTGAACCTTGGTGACTGGACCTGTAAGAAATCCTTAACTGTCTGCACAGATTTTGCTTTTTCTTCCATCTTTTTTAAGACCTCGTCTGCCTTAGTGCAAAATAAGTTGTCTTTGTGCAAGCGGGTATCCAACAATTTAGATTTAACACGGTCTAGCAAAGGCTGTTACTTAACCCATGCATGCCTTCTAAGGACAGATCTGGTGACTGTTGCCCTGCAAGAAGCTTCTAGGGTGTCAAAACCACAGTGCAAGGTGTGTTTAGTTACTTGACTTGCAGACTGCATGAACTCTTGTAACTCTTTAGATTCTGCACAAGCAGGAAAGAAAGACATTTTTTGTTTGAGGAGTTCAAGGGTATGTTGCAGAAATGTTAGCATATGGAACTGACAATTTAGTGCTTTGATAGCAAGAGTAGCGGAGGTGTATACTTTTTTTAACCCATCTGTCTAGTGCTCGGGAATCCCTATCTGAGGGGGGTGGGATTCTTAGCAGAGGTTGCTTTAATTCCTTTAGGCCCTTGAGAAATTACCTCAGGGTCAGCAGTAGGATTTTTAAAAATAAATTTGTGCGAGTCAGGGACTCTGTAGTATCTGTCTGGTTTTCTGGGTGCAAGAGGGAGGGTGTCAGAAGTCAAGCTGGATTCCAAGAAGACATCCTCCACAACATCCAAGACTGGGGGGATGGCCAAGGGTCTGTGCTGTGGAAGATCCAAGACTTCCTGAGTCTCTTTGAGGGTAGTCCTGATTCTCCACTAGAAATGCTCCCTTAAGGTATGAAGGGTTTCCCCAAAGGAAAAGTCCTCCTAGGGGGAGGCTGAAGGGATGGAAGCCTCTGCATCGGAATCCTCATAAGCAGAGAGGGGTTGCATGTCTTTATATTCAGATGCATCAGAGTCATTGGACTCCTGTTCAGACCCATCCATGGTAGAGAGGACCGGAGGATCCTTAGTCCAAGAAGAGTTTTGCGGCATACTGGACTTCGAAAGGGTCTTGTTAGCAGCCTGTGAATCGACAGAAGCAGGCATCAGGGGCTGCAAAAGCACCTCACTGAGGACCAGAGAACTGATGACTAGCTTAATGGGAGTATTGTTGGTAGGTTTGGACCAGTGTGGTCTGTCTCTATCTATACATTTTTTTGGAAGATCTGGTGTCGGATGGCTTACCAAAGCCATATCGGAGTTTGAGGACTGTAAGCGAAAATATCTAGCTACAATAACGGTCTGACGACAGATAGTTCTGGCATTGAACAAAGCACAGAAGCAACAGCAGGGGACGTCGTGGTCTGGGCCTAAGCAAGTGTCGCACTAAAAATGAAAGTCTCGGTCTGGTATTTGCTTTCCACAGGCGAGACAATTGTTAACTTTGTCTGACATCGGTTAGTGCAAGAAAAAAGGATACATATGGGTACATAGCTTTAAAAGACTGCAGCTTCAATTCGGTAGACGAAACTCAGGTAGCGGCCAACCGGCACTCATGCGAACTGCTTCTGCTTCGGGTGCCACAGCAAGAAAGACTGATGTAATGGTATCGGCTGCCTTACTTTATACTACTGATGACCTGATGTCAGTGCTGTACAGACAGCAACCAACGCAGAACTGAACATAATAAAAGAACGTTCCTGCTTTATTTATTTGATTCATTGGATCCTTCACTTTACTTTTCGCTGAATTTCGTTGTTGGGAGTTTTTTTTCAAAACGCAAGCCGAAGCGTTCCTATATCAGACTGATTTGCTGTTTTTATTTATTTACTAGGAACGCTGCATGTCCTGTGGAACACTATTGTTACTTTCTTTTACTTTATACTACTGATGACCTGATGTCAGTCCTGTACAGACAGCAACCAACGCAGAAATACTAAGCCTCTGGTATTCGGGCTGGCTGAGGGCTACCCTGGCAGGGATATAACCCAAATGTGATTGCTGCAACAACAAAACACGAAGAATATCTGCAAACTTAATGATACAGACCAAAATATGCTGGGAATGTCTAGATTTATTAGGTGGCTTGAACTACTGATTATCAGACCAACAGAAGGTGTCAGGTCTGAAGAAAGCTACTCTGTACAACCATTCCCTGTATTAAGGCACCATGTCCACGGGCAGGTAACCTCCCAGATCCTAGGATATCTTGGATCCGATGAAGACCAAGTTTACACAACTTATTTCGGTAGCGGATCCGAAGACATCTATACCTTCGGGTCAGAGAATTTCTCAGAGCCGAAGAAGTCTAACTGCATTTAACCATTTTTGGATCCTAAAGCACTGGATCGGAGGATAACCAAGCTGCGAGGGGAAATTAAAGCTAACCTACTACTTCTCAGATTTGGTCAGAGGAAAAAAGGGGAGGTATCCAAGCAAAAATCGGATCTGAAAGTGGAGCAGCAGAATCAAAGGAACATTTCGTCTAATGCCTTTTTAGTCCTAAGAAGCAGCCAGAGTCCAGGTAGAGAAAGGGAAGGTATCCGGGCAAGTTGGATCAGACAGGGGAGCTTCAGAATCCGAGGAACATTTCCTCTAATGGCTTTTAGTGATAAGATACAGCCAGAGTTTGTTTCCCCAGCACAACTTCAGCAATTGGATCCAGGCTTAGGGTCCATTGCAGGAGTTAGACAGCCTTAATGACCAAGCCTATGAGATCCAAGAATAACATGGCATCTGAAGTTGGTTTCAGGAGCTTTGGATCTGAGGGAGGGATGATCCAACAGACCTGTATGGTGATTCCTTGAAATTTCCTTTCATTTTATTTTTGCTGTGAGCATATAAAGGAACACTTTCCGAAAAAGAAGGCTGTTCTCTGGAAAACACACTTCCTAATTTGACAGGGCTAATTTAACAGTTACTCCAACCAAGCTTACAGATGTTGAAACATCAACATGTTTTGCATTAGCAGGAAATATGAGACAGACATGAAGTTAGCAGCTGAAGGTGCGTTACCATCTCTGAACTTCACTCCCCAAAGACATGCTATCATTTTGAGAGAAAAAATAAATTTTTAACAAATATTAAGGAAATAAACAGACCAAAGTATGAGGTCAAAATGTGAAGATACATTTCTATCATATACATTCCAGAAAGGAACATCCAAAAATATAGAGTACATATACAATTTTTCCTCGCAATCCCTTTAGAGAGGGAGAAAAATCCCAACTAAGAAAAGGAAGTGTAGATTGTCGAAGGCTACTCAACATAGAATAAGATTTTCGGAGACAAAAAAAAAAATCAATTACTTAAGGAAAATAAACTTTACATAGCCAAAAGACTAACAAAGAATGTTTTTAAAAAAAAAAAACAGGGATACTAACAAAGGTATTTAAGTACTACAGGCAAAGGAGATGTTTTTTAATAACTTATAAAGGTTTTTAAAAAGATTTTTAGAAGCAAAAAATCAGATAATCAAAGAAAATATTACTTATTTGCTCAAGAGTAACTGATAAATGTAACTCACTTTTCAAGCAGCAAGAGAGATCTGAGGTAATGGGAGTTGGTGCATTATGGGTAAGGGAGAAGCTCGAGAGTTCCTGATTGCCACGAGTTTTTGTAATGGTCGAGATGCATCTGAACCCATCAGTCGAGGAAGAATGAAAATTAATATCAGATCAATGGTTATTACAGCATGAATACTACTAAGTATTAAACACTTAAGATGCAACACCCAGTTTATTAACCTGGTCACTGAAACAGATTTCCCTATTAAAAGGGAATATGGAAGGTAAGTTTAAAGAAACTTCTTTTCCTCTGCCTGTCTGATTAACTCTATCTGCTGTTAAAGCTGCATTTGGTAGCTGCTATGTTCACTGTTACAGTAATAACTCCCGAGACTTCTGCCACAGAAGTTCTTTCAGAACTCGTCATCCTTCCCTAACCAGGCCGAGCAGACATCCTTCGGACCTGGACATCATGACACCAGTGGCATAAAAGGGATGTATGCTCACACCATCTTCAGTTCTTTATTGCTGCAGTTCATTCGGGCTCAAATACTTTGCTCTGAAAATGTCACCAGTTCATCAGTTAGACCTTGCTTTCACAGCTAGCAGGTAAGTAGTTACTGGAGAACATTCTCATCAGTTTGTTGCATCTAAGTTGCATGCTTGGCAGCAACAGCTTTCTGGCATCAGATCTAGATGTCATATACTGAAAATGTGAACAATTGTGTTGGAAGAAGATCTCTCCCTCTCCCTACAAAAAAAAAAAACTTCCACAAGCATCTTTTTGTGTGGGGCTAAAGCACAAAGTCACAAATTGTTCTTTTTGGGCAAAATTTAAGCAGAAGATAAAACAGGTGGCAAAATTGCTCCAGGACTGCCTTAACTACAGAAAGTTGTATATCTAACCTAAGACTGCTATGGCATTGGACAAATCCTCTCCTGACACCCCCCCATCCCCCGAAAAAGGAAGCACTTGGTGAAATGGCCTAAAGAGACGGAGTACCAGGAGGCCAAGGGCTTTTCATTGGAGGTAAACTCAAGACTCAAGGGTATTAGGTTCTGTGGGGCAGTTTAAGACCCCCCCCCCCAATCCAGACATCTACTTCAAAAGAGGCATCTGGCAGCACCCCTCTGGAGGCCACCATGTACTTGAATGAAAGCATATCCCCCCAAGCTAAATATTTCTACAGTCAGTTGGTCTACAGGCCTGTCTGTTACCCTCCTATTCCAATGCCCACATTACTACGTGAGCATTAGAATCAAACAGCAAAGAGGCTAATGTTCTTATTATTACATCACAGGGTAAGTGTGGTATTCCCATTGTCTTTGTCCATTTGGATGTCAACATTTCCAAGACAGAGATATCACATGCCTGCCAGTGTCCACAGGTCTCTTGCAGTTTCTACCTTAACACCAGGGCCAGACTATAACCGCTGCCTGCCAGTTTACCACAGCATGAGTTGGGTGGACCATTATCCCAGCCACCCTACATTCCAAGGAACTCATAAGGCTAGCCCAGGATTTTATACTTTTCTTGAAGACCCTGCAGCTTTCCAATAAGCAAGCATCCATTCTCAAAATAAAAAAGCCCCTCCTAAGGGCTCAGACGCCACTGAGACCGAGCTTGTTGAATTGGCCTATGTTGACCAAATGCCCTCCACCTCTGTATATATCTCTGACACTGAAGACACCCTATCTTCTGCTTGTCCACTAAAGGATGTTTCATTTGGAGATACTTTTCATAGAATGAGGGATTGCTTCAAATGGGAAGCTGAGGAAATCTCTCTCTGACTCAGGTAAGATACAGAGCGCTTCTGGGCCTGCCTGAATCCAAGTCTTTAGCCACTGTTGTTGTCTTTTCCCGGTTAGGGATTGCCACAGCAGAACTCTGGTCCGCTAATGATTGGCAGTAGATTTTTACGTGCCAAGTTGCTGGCCCTGACGCACAACCTTCAATGAAGGTACGCCCATTCACGCATGTCTCCACACAGAAGACGCTCTAGCTGAGAATCGAACCGGACAACGTCTTATTGTGAGGCGACAACGCTACCGCAGCACCACCACCGCAGTCCAAGTCTTTAGCCACTATGTCAGTTAAATGAAGTCTTGGTGGATGATTTTGCAAGTGCATCCTTGGAGCCAGACTCTCAATCCCCTGCTCACAGGAAGTCAGACCGTTTTTTTTTTTTTTTTTTTTTTTTTAAGGGTCGGTGATTCCTTCAAATACCTTTAAAAAAAGTACTATGGATCCAGTTGTAGTGTCTACAAATTCCATCAAGGGAATAAATGTGGCTCTAACAAAGAATGCACAGCTCAATATTAGGCAGAGTAAAATTCTCAACAGATACTGGAAGAAAATCTACATCACTGCTACCCTTGCCTACACAGCCTTTAATTTCCAAATTCACATGCTGAACTCCCAGGGGAATCGACTGTACCAAATAAGGAAAAGCATAGGGGATGCAATACAAAGACTTGAAAGATTTAAGTGCTAGACCCATGCCATCTCAGTTATCAGGTGGCCAGTTCATCCATTAAATGCAGCTATGTTGAGGTAGGTGCACTATGCAGGACAGCAACTATAAAGTTAGTTTTATGAAGGCATGCCTGGCTGAGGACACAGACCTCTGTTCATTAATGCTTCATCAGAAGAGGAGTTTCTCTTTAGAAGAAGTGTTTACAAGACTATAGGAAAATAGGAAAACAGGAAAACTATACAGTCTGTAAAACAATAATTTCACTATCTTGGACCAAAATACACCATAAACTACCTTACAAAATATGGCAAACAGACCAAAAGGAAAATAAAGCCTTGAAGCCCTCAGGGCAGACACCTAGAGGGGGACTATGCATGCTCATCTTTCAATTCCCACTCAATCCCACACTCGCCTTGATCTCTCTTCCTCAAATACTGCACAAGCTGCTGTTGTAGGCAACACAGACAGTTGCCCATATTTTATCCTTCAAGGCTGAAAAAGTTTTCAAAGATACCAATACTCAAAATTCTAACTCTGCAGGGCTTTCTACCTTTGCTCTTTCCACAAGTTTACATAGTCAACCTGAACCTAAAAGATGCCTACCCACAGCCAGAATGGACAGACGATTTCTCAGATTCAAAAAAGAGGGTTGCTATCACCAGTTTACCTTCTTGCCCTTACGTTTACCTACTGCACTCAGGATGTTTAAAACCTGCCTGGCTCCAGTAACTGCCTACTGCCAATTCAAGGACATTCACATTTAACCTTATCTAGGTGAGTGTGTCACTCAGGGTCTGCAGTTCTGTCTTGTTTTAAAAATTCATGTCGCTCTCTCTCACTATCGTTAAATATTCCAACGCCCCAACTCCAATACCCAACTGCTCCTAGAGCCAATATCTGACACAGTGCACCAGAGGGATCTCCTTCCCTCAGACAATGTGTTTTATGTACAAAAGTACTTCAGAGGTCAGTAACACAGCAGACACAAATTACTTCAAAGAAATTCCACAGAGGTTTGGGGTCACACAGCCCAGACTGCACCAACATAGCCAATCTCTACCATACAGCTATTGCCCAGAATCAAGAAAGAGCTCTCATAATGGATACAAGTGTTCTTCGGTTAGGCCGGGGGGTTACTTTTCAAACTAGGCCCAGATATGCAGATGCTCACCACAGATTACCAAGAGACAGACTGGGCAGCCCACTCTGGAGAACAGAGGATCCAGGGGACAAACCCAACAGAAAGAGATATCAAAATACAAGTGTTGGGAGACATTTTATCAATTAAGGCATTCAAGCCCATTTGGCAACAGGAAATCTTGCACATCCTCATATAAAACACAGCAGTGTGGTACATCAACAAGTAGTGAGGGGACTCCATCCCTACCCACTGATCAGGCTAGCTATACAGATATAGGATCGGGCCCCAAGAGCCAAGAAGGACCCTTGGGCTTTCTACATCCCACTGGATGACAAATCGTTAATAGACCAGCTGAGCAGGGACACTGACATTACCAAGAGTGGGTGCTAAACAATGATGCATTTCTGGACCAAGTTCACCGCAGACAGGTATTCCTTAAAACAGCTCAGAAAATACTGCATTATGATACTAGCAGCAGGAGCCTGAGCAACAGATGCCTTTTCCTTAAGTTGGGCAGGTCTGCTTTTCTTCATCTTTCCTTCAATACCTGTAATTCCCAGGGTGATACAAAAAGTAAAACAGGACAAGCAAAAATACTAATCATAGCTCTGTTTTGGCCCAGGCAACATTGATTGTCCCTCCTGGTTAGACATGTTTCAGAAGATACAGTGAACAGATGCCAGTAAAGGAGTTCTTTAATAAAGCCCTGCGCTGTAGCCCTACCCCCACCCCACTTCTAACTACATTTTGTGGAAACTAACCTTACCACTCTTTGAACCAGCTGTGTCTGTCCCCTTTAAATATCAAATGTGGAACACAGTCCTTCTGATCGCAGTAACTCTGGTATTTCAAAATTGCAGGTCCCAGTGTGCAAAGATCTACTACTCGTCTTCTAAAAGTAAAGGGTCACTCTATAACCAAATCCTACCTTTATGCCTAAGTTGGTGAAATAATTATTCCTAAATCTGGCTATTCACTTTCCTTTGCATTTTTCACCATCAAACAACACTTGAGAAAGGATTTAATACTCCCTACATGTGCAACACTTGGACACGACAAAATAAATAAGAACATCTATTCAGCACACTATTTCCTTCTGTTACTCCTTTCATAGCATACACATGCCAAGCTATATAATGGCCCATTCCACCAGGGCCACTGCAGACACTAATGCCTTCCTTCAAAGGGGTCAGTACAATCTGGATACTGCATTTAAGGGCCAGGAGAGGATTTGCCATGAGAAGTCTAGAGGGGTTCCTGCAAATAACTCCTCCCAAAGGCCAGCCAGTTAATCATCCATTAACTTTGGGAATCTTCCCAAGAGTTACTACTGCTGCTAGAAGTGCTCCAATAGTGACAGAACAGGAAAAGGAACAGAAAAAGATAATGACAGATTTGTGGTAGTAAGGGATTGCTAGAAAGGGATGAAGATTACTTTGGCATGCATTTATATTCCACCTAAAACTGCTACTATGGAGGTTAAACAAAATGGAAGAAATCAGCTTTCAGATGGGATTATTATTTATAGGTGGGGGAGTGGAATTTGATTTGCAACAATGAGGATGTATTTGGAGGGCCTAGAAGGGAAAATATAACAAACGAGCATAGATTTCTGAAGAAATTTATGAAAATATTTGGTACAGAAGATGTGAATTCAGTAGTAGGAACTCGGACAGAATTTACATATTATTCCCCAAGGTACAATAACTGGGCTAGACTACACAGAAATTTCACAGGAACGTGTTCATTTGAGAACTAACACACATTCAATAACTACTTCAGATCATGTGCAAATAATTACTTTACATAAAAATGCAGAGCAATAAAATGAAGAAGGTACACACTGGCACTTCCCCACCTACCTGTTAAAAATGAGGAATTTACGGAATGGATAATGATGGGAGTCATTAGGGAAGACAGAAAGTACTTCAAATGTTATTGTTAGCAAGTGTGATAAAATAGAAGTGGAGTTTTAAAAATAGGGTAGAAATAAGAGATTTGGTTAAGAAGTAACAAAAATTACTTAGAGGGCCTGACAAAGGTTAAAGTATTACAGAATAAGGGGAATCTCGGAACAAGAATAGGTGCAATCGCAGACTGAGTACCTGGATAATATGCATGAGTTTAGAAAGATTGCTGTTGAGCAATTGTATTTTCATAACTCTAAGCACAAAAACTTTAGCACAATGACTTAGACAACAAAAAGCAGAAAGGGTTGTTGCTGAACTAAGGGAGTCTATAAGAAGAAAAATGACCTGAGATTCTGTAGAGGTATTAGAGATATTTAGAACATTTTGTGAAAATATGTATAAAGCAGAGGAATGGGGGGAAAAAGCACAAATGGAAATATTCATAGAAGACTTAAATAAGCAAAGCTAAGAGATCGATGAGGCTCAACAATTAACAGTTAAGATAGGAAGAGATAAACATGATGATGCATAACCAATCTACAAGAAAAGTCTCCAAGAACAGATGGTATTCTGGTGGAAGTTTGGAGGAGTTAGGAGGGAAGAAACTGACAAAGATCTGGAAGGTTTTGTTTAACATCATTTTAAAAAGAGGGGAAGTACCAACATCCTCTAAAAAAGCTGCGAAGGCTGTAATACTTAAAGATGGTAATAAAGACCCTTGAGATGCAGCTTCATATAGGCCTATTTAAATTTTAAACCATGATTATAAAGTATTTGTCTATAATGGTTAAAAGAATGGTAAAACTGTTGCCAAAATTGATACTTATGGATCAACATGGTTTTGTGATGGGAGGCAAACATCTGACAACATTAATTGAACAGTGATGAAAAGTGTAAGAACATACCACTGCTGTTGAGGAGTCTTGATGCAGAGAAAGTGTTTGACAAAGTAAGCTGGAATTTTATAAGTAGGGCAATGGAAGCATTTGCATTTTCTGTTACAATAATATGGTTAATTTATTTATTTTATTTTTATTTCCAGTTTGATGACTGGGGAGGTCCACTGGGCTCAAAGAGCCTAATTTTAGTGGAGGCCCAGGGAGAAAAGCTCCACATTACACACAAGTAAATTAAAACTTACAATGACAATCCTAGAATTATGTACAGAGATGTAGTGAATTACAAATGCAAAAGATGAGCGCTCTTCATGGCATACAGACATAGTTGATTAGAGAGCCATTTGTACAGCATATGGTTGAACTGAGGCAGCAGAATTATCTGAACAAAATGCTAATAACTACCAAATTGCAACATTTTCTGTTGGTAGTTACAAAGACTGAAAATTATGAACGACAGCAGTAATTATTGGTTTTGTAGAAAGTAGGAGAAATAATGGAGGACAGTATTGTGTATACAATGTATACATTCAAGATAGTGGTGGAAGAAGAGAGAGGTAGTTGAGCAGTAGAGAAGGAGGTAGATGTTTAGCAGAAATAGGTTCTGGTGTAAGCCGAGAGAGGCAGAAGTACGGAGAAGAAAGAGGCAGTTGTTTTGTAGCAAAAGTGGAGTACACACATAGCATAGATAATTATCTTCGCTAATTAGCATCATCCAGAAAAGAGTAGAGATAGAAAGCTATGTACAGTATTTACATTATATACATTCAAGTTTGGCTGTTATATTACGTTGGATTCAGAGAGGGGCAGCTGAAGAGGAAAATCAGCAGGGTGTAGAGGTAGATGTGGAAGTACATGAGTAGGGGACAATAGCAGGATTAGGTAGGTAGAATGCAGTTACATTTCCAGTTATGAGAGAGGTAGGAATGGAGCACAGATTTGAAGTGTTCATAGTTTTTAGAGAGTCATAGTGGGGGTGGGAGAGTGTTCCATTTTTTGGCTAAGGAAAAGGATAGGAGAAGCTGGCCAGCAGGACGTTTTGGTTTGTATACAGAAAGTAGATTTTGTTGGGCAGATCTTAGGAGTCTAAGAGGTGTGTAAAATGGTAAGATATTTGTTAGGGCAGGGCATGCAATAGGTTTAAAGATTAATTTGTGAGCTGTAGCAAGTTGGAGTCAGTCAAGGTAGTTGGGAAGCTTTAGTCGGTTTAGCATATGGAGGGAGGTAAAATGGTGGGAGGAGTGGTTAGATTTAGTAGCAAATTTAGAGATTTTGTTGCAACAGATTTCTAGTTTTGCAGCGATGGTGGAAGAGAGGTTGGTTAGTAGTGGAGCACCATACAGTAGTGATGGTATACAGTAGTGATGGTAAGTAGGTAGTGGTGAGAGTTTGCCTTGTACATGGAGAGAGAAAGTGAGTTTCTGTATAGCATACCAGGTTTCTGATGGGTTTTCTTAATATTTAGTTGGACATGTGTATCGAATTTCAGGTGTTCATCAATGGTAATCCCAAGAAGTTTAGCAAAAGGAACAACTTCAATAGTGGAGTTGGTATGGCTGATGATATTGAAGGATTGTTTGTTGAGAGGGAGGGCTTTTGAGGGGGAGAAAAGAAGTATTTTAGATTTGTTGGCATTAAGGGAGAGATGGTTTTGAAGCATCCAGTTCTCTGTAGTTGTAAAAGCTAATTGGGATTTAGCCCGGAGATCTGGAAGGCTAAGGAGCAGAGCAGACTAAGGTGGAGTCATCTGCATATTGCACTATTTGAGTGTTAGGAATCGCAGAGTGAAAACCATTGATGAATATATTGAAGAGCATTGGTTCGAGTATAGACCCCTGGGGAACCCCTGTTGGGGTAGGTAGGAAGGTTGAGGTACCAGTTTGCCATTTCACATCCTGAGATCTGTCAGAGAGATAACTATTGAACCATGTCATTGATTTCTGGGAGAGGTTGAGGTTTGAGAAGTGATTCAGAAGATGGGTGTGGGAGCTAGTGTCAAATGCCTTGGATAGATCGAGGAGGACACTGGAGACAATTTCTCCCGAGTCACAGGCATGGTTAACTATGTCTAAAAATGAGAGGAGAGCAGTTATTGTACTATGGCCAGGATGGAAGCCATGTTGCGTAGGGGTGAGAAGTTGATTATTGATGAGGTAAGGGCATGAGTTGCAGGTGGATGCATTTTTCAAGGATTTTTGAAATTGGGGAAAGAATGGCTATTGGTCAGAAGTTAGAGATGCTATTGTTTTTGCCTCTTTAGTGGAGGGGCAAGATGAAGGCAGCACACCATAATTTGGGGACATAAGATTCCTGGATAGATCTATTGATGAGAATGCTGATGAGGATGGCGATACCATCTGTGGCGAGCTTGAGAAAGAGTGAGGGGATATTGTCAGTGGCATTAGAGCATGGCTTAAGTTTGGAAAGAATCTTTTTGATGTAGGAGGTAGAGATGGGTTTTAGATGAAACGTGGGGGGAGGATTAGGAGTGGAGGGATGAGGAGAGGAAGGGGAAATGGGATTGGGAGGAGGGGAGGAGATGTGGTTGGGGAAAGTCTTAGTAAGTTCAGCTATAGAGTTGGTAAAGAAGGAGTTGAAAAGGGTGGCAATTTCTGTGTCAGTTTTATTATTGTCAGGACAGGGATTAGATTTGGTACAAGGGTGCAAAAGAGAGTTGGAGTTCCAGAATGGTTTAGGATTTTTAAAGTGGGAAGCCTGTAGTTTGGTGTAATAAGATTTTTTTTTATCATTTGTAACATGCTTTTTGGTGAGATTGCAGAGTTGCTTATATTTAAGGAGGGTAGCAAGGTGTTTATTTTTGTTGTGAAGTTTCCAGGTCTTGTCTCTTTGTAGCATAAGTGATATGGTGTCCTTTGTTAGCCAAGAGGCAGAGTGGGGTTTTATTCGTTTGTTCTAGGTGGGGTTGGATGTTTAGGAAGGTAGTACTGAAGACGTCTAAGGCCTTATGTAGTGGAAGAGTTTTTAGGTTGTCCCAATTTGTTAGTTTAAGGGTTTCAGAGAATATAGAAGGGTTAAAGTTTGTAAGGTTACGAGTATGAGTGTATTGGTGTTGGTGAGGGGAGTAGTGAGTAGCTCGGTGAATGAAGGCTGGGAGATGGTCACTCACTGTGTCAGGAAATATACCGGAGTGAGAGATCTTATTAGGATGGGAGACTAAGATCCAGTCTAGAGTGGAGCCTGGGGGGTTGGTTCTGTTGGGTCTGGTAATGCCATTTGTTAGTTGGGTGAAATTAAATAGACTGATAGGGAGGGATTATTGCTATTGATTTTATTCCAGTCAATATTCACATCACCTAATATGTATGTTTCAAGCTTAATCTTAGCTGAGGTCCATAGGAGTATGTTTTCTAGTGTGGTAGTATCTCCAGAGGGAATATAGATGGCCTTCACCAAATACTCTTATAGTTATTCATTTTGAGAATTCCTATGACTAGTTCAGCATTGTTGAACTGAGGAGTGGGGTTTTGGTAAGGACAGAGGTTCAGTAGGCTAGCGTAGATTAAGGCTACCCCTCCTCATTTTTTTTTATTTTGGCAGTCGCATCTGAGTATTTGATAGCCAGGGGGTACAATCTCAGAGTCAGTAATGTGGGGTTTCAGCCACGTCTCCGAGACTGCTACTATATCTGGTATAGAATGGGTTTAGCCAAGCATGGAAGAGAGCTATTTTGTTTTTTACACTCTGGGCATTAATGGTAATGAGCTTGAGGTATTTGTGGTTGGTGCTATTTGCAGAGATAGAGGGGGGTGAGACTGTTGCTAGTCTTGGGTCCAGGATTGGGGTGAATATCTCTAGCTAGGGCCAGCCAATTAGAGGAGGAATGGAGCAGGACCTTTGGTTTGCAGTTTGTAAGTAGTGGGACTGACAATTTTACTTTGGTTATAAAAGGCTTTAATGAAATGGTTAGGAAGTTTTGTTTAAAATAGTAAAGAGGGTTAGTTTGAAGTAGAGAGGGAGATATAGTGTAAAAGTGTGAAGTGATGGGGTAGGGATGGGGGAGAGTGGAGGAGGCGGGGAGAAAAGGATGGGGATAGTTTGTAAAAGGAATAGGAGGTTGCAGTGAAAATAGTTATTAGAAGAAGAATGGTTATAGAGGAGAAGAGGGATGTTTGTGGAAGTGGAGGAGTCATTATTAATTGAATGAAATGTGGAGCAGGAAGCTGGAGTAATAGTGGAGTATTTAGTGAAAGGAGAGGAGTAATGTTGAGTGTAGGCTAGAAAGGGATAGAGATGGGTAGGGATTACTTAATTGATGAATGCTGGGAGGGATAGAGAATCGGATTGGCTTAGAGGAAGGGAAGGAGATACAAGGTTAGAATAAAGGTAAGTGTACTGGGGGTGGGTGAGAATTGGGGGTAGTGTAGGGGAGCAGAGTGAGCCCACAGGGCGAACGGAGCAGGTAGAAAAGGTAACCGAGAAGTGTCAGTAAAAGAACAATCCGAGAGCTGCTGACTGCTGGGTACTTTAGTCGGGAAGAGTAGGTATGGGGGGGGCAGGGAAGAAAAAGGTACTGGATAACGTGGTGCAATTACACTGAAAAGTAGCAGATAGAATGAGGAAAAAAAGAAGGACAGGCAAGAAAAAGTTCCTAGTCATAAGTAAAAATCAGGGGGAAAGATTGAAGTATTAGTAATTATCCTAGTTTACAGTGCCATCTAGTGGGCAAAGTGAAATACTACAGTAGAAGCGAGAGAGCAGAGATAGATGATACAGGGTTTGCGAAGGCTCCTGAAAATAGTTGCAGGAGACAACACAAGAAGAGGGAAAACTAGTAGCAGGAGAAAGCCCAAGTAGAGGGAAACATATAAGTAGTAAGGGGTGGGGAGGGGAGTATGGCTGCTGGGTAGCCTGGCTAGGTCACGTAATTGCATACATTCATCAGTTACTAAGCAAATGTTCAGCTTTATTGCTAAGTTCGAACATGTACTTTCTTGCCTCCTAATGAACAGGGTTCCTAAGCAGGACGGAAAGTTTCTTTGCTATGGAAGAGTTAGGTAGATTTGTTTGCTGGGGGGCCTTTCACCGGGTAAGTACACTCTTTGTTTAGGATTCAAACAGAGTAAAATGAAGCTAGGGCCAGGCATGCACAGCAGCCAGGGGATCAATTCTAAGTAATTAAAGATTATAATTAGCAGAATACATGAGGGATCAGAGGCAAAAATCAAAGAGGGAGGGTTCTTCTCTGACAAGTTGCGTCTGAAAAGAGGAACCAGGCAGGGGTGTCCTCTTTCTCCTTTGTTTTTACATTATATTTAGAACCACTGGAAAAGAAAATAAGGGACTAAGAAATTCAGGCATACAATTGATTTGGAATTAATGAAAAATTGTCTTTATTTGCAGATGATATTTTTGTACCTGACACAACCACAAAAAGACATCTCAGTGTTGACACAGACAGTTCAGAGTGTTTTCGGGGATATAAAATAATTGAAGATAAACAGTCTATAGTTGTAAACTATGTACCTACCCATGAATTGGCTCAGCAATACTTACATTTATGGGAACATGATAAAATGAAGTACTGAGGAGTATAGGTTAAACAGGACAATCTTATAGGAGCCAAGGATATGTGGGAAGAGACTAAAAAGACAATACAAAAATTGAGAAACTGGAAGCTCCTACCTATGGATATGGACAGCAAGATACAAGCAGTAAAAATGTTTTTAGTCATTTTAGTTCTATACACAGAACAAGGGATATTTTTAACTACCAGAGATGACGTTGTGGACAGTAATTAATAAAGAGTTGAAGAATTTTATCTGGGAGGGGAAGAGAGCAACAGTGAAGTGGGATAAGCAGACCCTACCAATGGGACAAGAAGGTTTAGGATTACCTGATTTGAAGGGAAATTTTAGCACTACTCTGTTAAGGCTTTTACACATAACACAAGCAGATAGCTACAATTCAAACTGGAAAAGGATGATGAAATGGGAGAAAGTCAAGAAATAAGGAAAGTAGGATTTTGTATGCAGATCCTTAAGGAGAATAACATCAGTCATACAAAATATTACCTTCATAAAGTAACAAAGTATACTAAGAACTAAGACAACACAGGAATAGAGAAAGGACATCCTTGCAGATAGTGACAACTGAGAATAGGAAAGAGGAGGTCTGGAATTTAGTGAAGGAAGCTGGCAAAGGAACCAAGGTATTGGGAACAAAGAATTAGACAGTGAAAGGTAAAAGAATGCCACGAAGCCAAGTAGACATTTGGACTACAGGGCAGAAACTGCCTTCCCTATCAGGGACTGATATCAGATTATATGCAAAGAGAAAGTGATAGAGGAATCCTAAGTGAAAGACCTGCACTGATTGAGTTTTTAGCCTAATGTAGAACAGAAGCTGATATTAAAAAAGGATAATTAGTAAGGCATATACAATACCTATAGGAATCAGTCACAGAAGGTAAAAAAAAAATTGGGAAGTGAGATTAGATAAGCAATTCTCAAAGAAACAACAGGATGATGTATGCATGACTCCTAAATATGCAACAAAGTCTAGAATATTTAGCATTTTTTGCTTGGAAGTGATTGCATTGGTATTTTTATACCACAAGCAGACTCCAAAGAATTTTCCTCGGGTAGATAGCAAATATTGGAGGTGTAATATGGAAGAAAGCTGGTATCATACATTTTCAAAGTATAATCAGTTGGCAGACTAAAAATTTCCTGCAGAGTACTCACTCAGGAGTACTGGGCGAGCAAATGAGTATAACTACGGAAATTATTTACTTTTTTGAGCTGGGATACAGGATCTGAATTGACCAGACATAGTAAGGCCTTGTTGAGTTTAATTCTGATGGCTGCCCCAAAAGCAATTACTAGAAAATGGAAATCAAAGTTTAAACCAACCATTCTTAAAGTAAAGAAAATTGTAAGAGAGATAAAAGAACAAGACATGGGTTATTTAAAAAGTGTAGGAATAAATTGCATGGAAAAATATGGAAATTGTGGGGACAATACATGCAAAAATGTTTTGGATGAAGAATGAGGTTTAAGAAAAGGTAGTAACTGAACTTATGTAAAGCTGGAGTGATTATATCATACAGAAGACTATATGTGATGTATAATGTTTGTAAATGTGAACTTAATACGGTATGATTATTTTTGATAAATCTAAGTTTGCCTGCGTCACAAGTGATAACTCAGTAAAGGTGTATAAAAAAAGTTATTACTGCAACAATGAAATATATAAAAACACAGTACAGTTTGAGTTAGGAACTTAACACAAGTGTAGATGTTTGAGTGCATTCACTGTTAAAGTACACATTCCCTTCCTCCACCTCTCCTTCTGTGGGTATCCTTGAGGTTGGTACCCTAGTCACCCTTCCTTCTATTCTCCTCCTCTATGGTACCTTCCCTCCTCAGGTTGGCTTAGGACCTGGACAGGCAGCTTGATAGCCTTTTGGTTGGACTGCTTATTGGAGATTATTTCTACTATGACAGTAAGTTCTTTGGCTCAAGATCATTTAAAGCCACACTGAGAGGGCAGGAACTGAAGACTGTGTGGGTGGGCCTTTCTTTTACACTGCTTATGTCCTGACATCAATGGGAAGGATGCTGCTCTGAAAGTCAGACTAGCAGTCAATCCTTCACTGGCAAAGTCACAAGCATTATTAATGCAGCAGAGAACAACATCTACATTTAGGTTAACTTTCTAACACACTTTACATTATGTGAAGTATTCATTGTAAAAGAAAATAGCTGATTCATGTAGGTCTCCCTAGAAATTATTAACGTGAAGTCATCAGCCAAGTTAATGCAAAAAACTAATCAGTTCTGAAATTTTCTAGATGACAGCTAATTCACCTGCACTTTCCTAAATGTTCTTAATTTTTTTTTTTTTTTTTTTTTGATATTAGCATCTTTAAAAGAGGACAATGAAGTATGTCCTAACTTTCTCAAGCAGTGGACCAGCAGTTTCTCCCCCCCAATGGCTGTCACTCAGCATCTACGGAGATAATGAAAACCCAACATCAAGACGGGTCTAACCACTTCTAAGAAACACATCCCTGAAAAACAGCAAACATGCCAGACAACAGAAATAATATCGAAAACTCCACTGTTGTTCCAGAATACTTACTAGATCACTTGGTAAACTTCTGCTACTAACCTCAACTTGTAGCAGCACTAATGCATGATAGCTTTCAAATGAATTATTTACATGTTAAATCTACTTTATCTTTACCTGCGCACCTTATTGCAAGCACTTAGTAAAGCCAGCTAAGACTACAAAGTACTTTTCAAAGACAATAAATACTGAAACTATGAACACAGCAGGTAAAAAAGCTGTAAGGTTCTCTTAATAAAGGTTCAAAAGCACATTATACAAAACTTTAACAGTGTACCATGACTTTGCAACACAAACACATACATGCTATGCAGCCTAACTGGAGAAAGAAGGAAGAGTACTCCTATTAGGGAGCCACATATGGATTCTGTCATTTACCATTATGATTGTATACTTTATAGTACAGTACTTTCACATTTCAGCCACACGCACATCATCTGTGGTAAGTCTTAACTTCTGGGAAGAAGAAGAAGGCATACTTAAAATAGTAAGTAAGAGGTGGCCACAGCCAGCAATCCCTCAATATGGTCACTAAAACCAATGCATCTTGGCAACACAATCCTGCTTGGAACACTTTGTTAATCTGTGCACTGACCAGGAAACAGCCTCACAAATATCCTGTGTTGAGACTCTCCCCTGGAAAAGGTTGCCAAGGTAGCTGCACCCCTGAGATAGGGAAATCAAATGCATTTCTGCTCAGTCTTCCCAAAAGAGGCATAACAAAAATAAATGCAATCAGCAATTCAGTTAGCAACAGTCCATTTTATGATTAGAGACTACAGCCTATTTGGGGCAAAAGAAACAGCTTAGCAGATTTCCTAGAGTCCACAGATCTGGAGATAAGCCTACACTTTTTCTTCTAAGATTCATATCATGCAACAGCCACTCACCTATATTTTAAGAAGGAAGAAAGATGAATCTTCTGATTGACAGCAATATCAGATATGGAATAAAATAGGATCAGCAGAAAAACATGCACTATCCTTATGGGAAATAATGTAGGAAGAACACATCAAGGCTGTCAACCTGCTAAGAAATGTATATGTTGTAACAAGTGTTAAATTTTACATAATAAAATTTAACGAAACTGAAAATATTCAAAAAGTGGTTTTGTCATTCTTTCTAAAACAAAATTCAAGTTACAGTACTTTCTTTATAGGTGTGAACAACTGCTTGTGCTATGTAGGTGTGTACAATTAAGCACCTTCTAACGTAGTTGAGAAAACAGTAAATAAAGTAAAATGGACTATGTCTTCCATACTCTGCTTTAGGTGAAAGTATGAGAGGACAGACGATTAAGCAATGTGAAGTGGAACCAAGACAGATACTCCCATGCTGACAACCTCTGGCAGGACGGGCAATGAGGTTATGGGATGCAGTTAGGTGATGACTCCCCTCATTAAGGCCACATTCTGTTACTGCGCTACTATGAAGTTACTTAAGTGTTTAACTGGGTCAGATGGGCAAGAACTACAGGGATAGTCACGGTATGCATCAGTATCTGCACTTGCTCATGTCCTATAGTAGAAACTTCCGGAAAAAAGATGTGAAATGCTGATTTTGGACAGGATAAACTCAATCACTTGAATACGTCAAGAAGGTCCTTGATGTTAGACACTTTTCTTTTTAAGCAACAGCACTGTGATTTTATATCGTGCAAATACTGGCTGGCTCAACAGCATCTTTTTACTATGCTAACCAAATCTGTTTAAAGTACATCATAAAGTACAGAAGTTTCTTCAAAATAATGGTAAAATGTGAAACTAATCACTGATGAAAATAAAACATCAAGAGGGTCACACTAAAAATAAGTACATCACAACACATAACTGCAATTAAAAATATGAGCATTGAAAATAAACACTGAAAAATGTAAATTACTGTCAAACGTTACCTAAATGGTGTGACAAAAATGGCATTCCAAGTTAAAAGCTGGTAGTCAAATAAATTACATAGCACTGAGAAACATAAGACCACCATAACCAAATGAAGTATGAGGCATATAAAACAAGAATGCTTAACTTCTTGACAGAAAGTACCAGTGCTTAACTTAGCTGGCATTTTTAAAACTGAACATTTAACATTTTGTCTTAACAAGGACCTCAGCACATTCAGAGATAAACACTGGAATCAATGGCTTACTGCATCTGTGGCTTAACAATAAACAAAATGGGAAGTGGTACTGCCTAAATATAATATTTTGTGTTTCTTGCCAAGTCCTGTCAGAATAATGTACATCTTAAAGTAGACAAATTGATTATGCCATACATAAAATCCTGTAAGAGGATAGGAAAAAAAACTACCTTAATGGGAACAGTGTAAGCTACTGTTATTCCTTCCGGAAGGTCAGGCACTGGCCCAGAAGCTGCTTTTAATTCTTCCTCAGATATTTCTGATACCAGTTCAATGCCTAAATAAAAGAAAAAAAAGCACTTCTGTGAGAATCAAAATTGTGACAAAAGAATCAACATATGTATGGTACTAATTAACAGTTTGTGTTACTATACAATAAAACATATTTAATAGGTTCCTTTACAAAACAAAAGTCAATTCTAAAATGTTAAGTCAGTACAGTGAAAATAAAAATCAGATTTACACTAATAGGGTCGCCACCTTTTCAAATGGCAAAAGTGGGACATTTTTGGTACAAACATCAGATTTTACAGGCCGGCACATACCCATGGTCAGTACAAAGGTTAGAACTTAACTTTTTTGCCTAAATAAAAGCTTATTCTGGTAGCATTTTAGTTGATTATTCTGTTTCTTATAATATTTAGGTATTTTAGATACAGAATAACTGTTTTATGCAAATATTACATAAAATATAGGAAATAATTTTGTCCTAAAATCTCAGGACAGTTGCCATTTTTACAATTTTTTGTCAGGACACAACTGCCCAAAGAGGGACTGTCCCTCGCAAAGTGGGGCAGGTGGTAACCCTATACACTAACAGCAGGCTGTTTTTAAGCTCTGACAGTTACAGTTAGAATACTTCTGAAATAAACAAGTTTGAACTACAAGTACTTCTGATGGCAGCAGACTAACCTGATTGCTCCAAGTAACTGAAGTCACAGGAGCAAGAAGTAACAAAGAAACAATAACTCCAACACCTCAACATTTACTAATATTCTGTTCAGATAAGAATTCATTATATAAAGCTATTTTCTTTGTATTATTACCACCTATGCACAGGTTAAAATGGATCTCAAAGATGCTACTTCCCTATTCTTCATGTCCATCACAATAAAAATACAGCAAACTTACATCTGGAAGTAGAGGTACTAACAGTGATATGTGAATGATCTGAGAGGGCACTTTCAAATGTCTCCATCCAAAGGTCATGAAGTGTACACACCCACCTGACACACTATTAATGGAGAATAACACTAGCAGCTTGGTAGGTATAATGTCTTCTCAATGGGTGTCAAAAAACAAGGGACATGAAATGCTAGTTTGCATTTTGACACTGACAAGTTTATCTGCAACCATGTAAATGGAGGCAAGATTCCCAAAGACATACTTCCCAGGAACAGTATCATTTTCTTAAGAATGGGAAGCTAATGTTAACCAATTTGCCAAATTACATGTGCTGCTGTTTACACACACTTGTATTACTTACACTCTGAATTTTTACTAATAAGAACTTTTTTAAGCAATGAAGTAAATTAAGCCCGTCAGAATGGATTTAAAGTAGACCTTTCATAGCTATAAGTATTCATACGCAGACAGCTGAACATGCGCATTAAAACAGAAAATCTTTTAAAACCATATTTTCACTTGACTCTCCACACCTACCCATTAGCAGATATCTTTACATCCTTTTAATGTACAAAGTAAGGTTTGGGGCAAATGAAGCAAATTGGTGTAGGTTACTGTGACTATTTTCAAGGTACCTAGATACAGCACAGGTCTGAAAATAGAAGTTTATGCATTTCACATTTATATGCCTGGATTTTCATTTGCTGCACTTTACTGTAACCTTTACATCCACCCTTGTGGACCCAAAGGCACTTGTCTTCAAGAACGGAGTGGGCTCAGGGATCAAGGAAGAGACATGGATTGGTGTTCATCTACTGTGGCCACCATAGAAATTCCCTTCTCATAGCTGGGTACATTTGTCTGATAGGTGTTCTCTTCTGTGCCATCTGTAAAGAACTGATATAGGAGGGTTTCTGCTGGGGCTGAGCCATCATACATGCTCCAATATTTAACATTGTATCCAGAAAGGACTTAACAGAAGCTGAAATCAGGACAGTCAGAGCAATGGAGGAGCAAGTAAGGGACCCTCCTGAGCTCCGGCTCTGAGGAGGTTTGTATTGAGAAATCATCTAGGTAGGGGTACAGGCGAACGGACAAATAGTAGTGCTAATCATTTGTTGAAGATTCTGGGCACAGTGTAGAGACCAAATGGCAGAGGGGTAAATTGGCAGTGGTTGGTTTCCACCACAAACCCGGGCATGTGCAAGTAGATGCCTTTCATATTCAGCATCACTAAGAAGATATATTTTACTAGGCAGGGAAGCAGAACAAGAATGCTTATGTTGCTGGTGACCAAAAATGTTTTATTCTGTTTCTACCGTTACAAGTTGTGCTGTTTTCAGCAGAAGAACCACTATTTGGCAGATTGTCTGCTGTATCGCAATTCAGGGTGTTGAAAAAAAACTGTTTAAATGAAAGCTTGGTCCTGCTAGTTTGTTGACTACATCCTGGAAAGGACAGCCAAAGAGCAGATCTTTGTCTAATGGCCCAGTGAGCAACTGCCTCTTCACACCCTTAGGAAGGGATTCAATTGTAAGCCAGGCATACCTTCTACTAATGGTGGCTTGTCACTGCCCCACCAGCACAACTGTTTACATCAAATCCACAACTGATAGCATCCTTCCCCACTTTTATGACAGTCTGGGTTAATTTACAGAGTCCGTTTCTCAAGGTTTCTCCCTCAATATCTTTAGTCATACTGTCTGTCAACATGATGTTGTTGCCCTGATAGTGAATCATATGATAGGTCTATCAGTTGTCACTAATTCCAAGGGCAAATGCTGTGCAATCTCACCAAATCAGTCCAAAACTCTGCTTTCCCTGCCACTATGGAGAATGCTCAGCCCAGCTTAGATCCATTGGCATTGATACCACAACAGGATCTGCCAACATTTTTGCATAGGTACTTGTACATGTGCATGACCCCATAATAAGTCTGAATTCTTTGCGATGGATGAATGAGAGTTTGACTCAACAAGTACTTTCAAAAGGCGTTCTCAGGCGACCTAAATAACTGGTAGAATGGTTATAAGACCAGTGTCCTCCATGCCCAAACAAACTAAGTACTTTTTTTTTTTGGAGTCAAACTGACTTCACACTGAAAATGTTCCTTAAAGAGGTTCACAGTCTCCAGAGACCCTGAACTGATGTCAAGATGGTGGCATATAGCTTCCTAAGCCATGCCTCAGATTGTTTCTGCTTTATTTATTACAGTAGTTTCTAGCAATTATTAAGTTAAAAAATGATCGTCTTTCTTTTCAGAATAACTCTGGGCTTCTGGCGGTAACTTAAAGTGCATAAAGCTTGCTTCTGACAGTTCATTTTTGCAGTAATATAGAACAATCAATATATGGCACCTGCTACTTTGTAACACTGTAGTAGTTTAGTATTCCACCACTGACTGGTTGTACTTTCAAAGTGGATTTGCATTTAAACAGATTAAGGTGGAACAGTGATGGCCATCTTGTTCAACAGTTAACTGCACACTTTTCATTTAGGCCTTTTTTTATTATTAACTTTTCATTTAGGAGTGAGAGTTTGGAAGAGCTGCAAGTGTGAATCTGAACTTAAACTGATCAAAACAATAATTATGTTACTCTGCTGAACAGCTCAAGCAAGACTTTGTGCTTTCTATATGAAGCTTTGTTTAACCAACTTTTTGGAGACAAGGATTTGAAAAAAAGCTACTGATACTTTTTTCCCCCCTAAACTGTGTGGGACTGGCATATAGCAAACTGAAGGTTAAACCTAAAATTTTGGTTTGTTCCCCAGTGAGGCTGTTGAGCTGGCTCGTTTGGGATTCAGGAATGGTTATTTAGTGCTTTAATGATCTTGTTACATTTGCCGAAGATATTACTTTTCTTGGATGTCCTGTAAATATGCCAAGAATGTTTGCAGCTAACATTTACTTTCTTAGCAAATGTGACACCAACACTGGTATATTTACTCTCCTGAACTGCACAACCTCTGAAGCAGATGGCTGACATATGTTTGGATACAAGCTTTACATTTGCTGGGATATACTGATGTTTCTTTGTGCTTATTATTCAAATATGCTTAGCTGACTGTATGTGATATTTTTTTCATTATTTATTATCTTAGCCATTTATTATTTGTTAAATGATCTGTGCTTTACTTTCTTGTACCACACTCAGGAACGAAGTATGCTAATGAATCGAAAATGAAGAAACAATGTCATCAGCTTTTATGTTGTAGCCCAAGAGGGAATGATTCTGGTCTGACTACCCAATGTATTGGTTTGCAAAAGGTCATCTATTCCTTCCATGCTAATTCCAGGTGAGTAAGTGCCAGAGTTTGAGCCTTTTTCTGTTGACCTCTTCTTAGTGCCTAAACTTGTTGGTTGTACTTTATCTTGTTTGACTGGTTTGTTGAGGATTTATTGCCGGCAAACTATGGCATTCCTAGTTAAAAAAATTAAATAAATAAATAATAAAAAAATCAGTGTGTGTGTGAGATGGATTTCCCCCCAAAATGACCATTTTGCCTCAGATCTTCTTCAGGTCAGTACTTGTAAACACTGGGAGACATTCAGTAAGTAATAAATTGAAGTCCAGAATATTGGAGCATTTCTGAAATATTTTTTTTCTTGCACTGAAAGATGCAATATCTTTCTTTCCTAGCGTGAGAAACTTCAGTGAATCACAGTGAAAAGGAAGCAGCCCTTTGCTCCCAGCCAGAGAGCCTTCAGTGAATTAGGGCAAAAGGAATTGTGTCATGAAGCAGCAGACATTGCAGAATGGCTAAGCCTAGACAGCTGGGGTTTAAAAGTCTACAAACAGAACACCTGGCATTACAGAACATGTCAGTCCTTCATAAACCTTAAAGGCCTTGGTCCTAGAGAGGGTAGCCTTGCCCATTTCTATCCCCAGTGCGTGAACTATTGGGGTCCTCACATGCTGTTTAAACCATGTGTTAGCATACAGCAATTTCCCAGTGTAATAAAAAATCTCTTATTTTGCCAACAATTTAATAAGTCTTGAGGCTGGCAAATGCAAGGGCAAGCAGTTACTTCTACTAGCAGACCAGCCAGGTGTCTAGATACAGGACATGCCCCCCCCCCCCACTTCTGACCCAGCCAATCACGTCCCATTTCTGCACCCTGCCCCAACCTTCCTTAGTAAAAAAATAAAAAAAAAAAGTGGAAAAATATCTTTGTTTTAAACTGTTGCAAAAATACAAGTAGATGCCAGAGTTTATAGTTGCATGGAACGTACCAGCTCACAGGTTTTAGTAAAAAAAAAAAAAAAAAAAAAACTTCTCTTAAACCGTAGCAAACAGTTGCTACTGTTTATACCTTGCTGAATGGAGTTAAATTTTTCTTTTAAAATGTAGCAAACTGTTTGCTACAATTAGATCACTCGTGGAGTGGTACAGGACTCACGTTTGCCTGCAAATGCAATACCAGATTTTAAAATCTGGTATGCATTAAAGGGCAATTGGGATTGGATGACTGTGCCCTCCAAACTTTGCATTTAGGGCAGTTGCCCCATTCGCTCTGCCTTACTGCTTTTAGTTAACACACACAGCTCCTTACAGCATCCAGATATTTTTTGCAGCTGGCTTCTTTAACTAAGTGACTTACTAACTAATAATAAGCAATATTAGTAAGGGCATGCAGTTATTCGGGTCCCTATCATATAATCAAAGTTTCAAAAGGTTGAAAGTCATATGGTCTGTGTGACATCCCCTTTCTGGGCCTGTCATCAAGAAGCCTGAATCCTCACCACTAACACTGGAGAGGACATTCACTTGGAACAAAAATAGATAACACACAGTATTTCCAGATGCACTTCTCTCTGCATCAAGCATTTCTCTTAAGAGCACACACAACCCGGGGTCTGGATTTCTCTCTCTGTCTCCCTCCAGGTCTGCAATAAGACTCGACACTGGTTCAGCTATAGAGCTGAGTCCTAAGTAGAGTGACCAAGCCAAGTCCTCCAGCACCCTATCTCTGAAATCAGTGCTGTGTGTCTCTGCTCCAAGCAGAAGATACACACACACCTTGAGATTTGATTTACTCACACACACACACACACACACACACACACACACACACACACACACACACACCCCTGGGAAAGGCCGGCAGATTTAGTAGTTATTCCCTTTTCTGCCCAGACTATAACATAGTTACTGCCATCAGACACTCCAAAGCTCTAACAAGGGTACCCAATTATACTGAGTAAAATTAATATTAGTACAAAGCTAATAAGTGGGTGATGGGTCATCTGTATGACCCTAGGAGATAAGGTTTTGCAGGATGGCAGTAGCGAGACTTGCTCTAGCCCTGGAGACATTGCCTAAGTTAGTGTTTTGTAAAGCTGTGCTCCAAGTTCCTGTGGCTGCCTCTAGGATGGCCTAGGTGGGACTCCTTTGAGGAAAGTAGTGGTAGCTGCCCATGCGTGGTGGAGTGGGCATTAATATGTCCAGGTACATTTTTTCTGTGTTGTGAGAAAGAGAAAGTACAGTTGTGTACACTTACCATAAATGTAGATGTTCGAGTGTATTCACTGTTGCAGTCATCACATTTGGGTTATCTGCTTGCAGTAGCCCTCAGTCGGCCTGATTATCAAAGTCTTGGGTCCTGCGTTGGTTGCTGTCTCATCTTCCATGATGTCAGGTAGTCAGGGGTATAAAACATGCAGCCGATGCCATTACACCAGTTTTTCTTGCCCCAGATGTCAGGTGCCCCCATAATGGGAAGCAATTATATACAAGGTTACACCTCCAATAAAAAAGCAAATACACCAAAAAGCTTTAAGCATAGTAAACAAGAATAGAGGCATAGTCAATAGAATTCAGGGGGCTGGAGGGAGGGTAACCAGGACTGCAACAGTGAATACACACTCAAACATCTACATTTATGGTAAGTGTACACAACTGTACTATGTTCTTCATGTTTCACTGTTGCAGTCATCACATTTGGGTAGATATCCAAAGCTAAGGATGGGAGGAAGTAATTAGATAGCATTAGGACCAGCTATAAGGCCCTGCAAGACTGCAGGTATGTACAGAACTCCAAGTAGCAGCTTCTAGGATGTCCCTGGTAGGGACACCTCTGAGAAAGGCTGTAGAGGTAGATGTAGCCCTGGTTGAGTGTGGTTTTATCCCCTGTGGGGTAGGTTTTCCATGATGCTTGTAGCAGAAATAAATGCGATGGCCTATCCACTCTGAAATAGTTTGCTTTGAAATGGCATTCCCCTCTGCCCCTGCAGCAAATGCAACCAGCAGCTGTTCAGATTTCCTGAGAGGCTTAGTCAGTAAACTCCAAGTTGTCTGTGCACATCCAAGGAGTGCAGTATTCGTTCCCCTTTGTTCTGTGGATTAGAAAAGAAGGTTGGCAAATGAATGGACTGATTAAGGGCCACACTGGATACCACCTTGGGCATGAAGGAGGGATTGGTCCTAAGGGCCACCCTATCAGCATGAAAGATGATGAAAGGCTCCACTGCCATGTGGGCCTGTAATTCAGACACCCTTCTTGCTGAAGTGATGGCTAGAAGGAAGGCTGTTTTCCAAGAAAAGAATTTCAACTCTGCATTTGCAGCTGGCTCAAAGGGATTTAGAGTGAGCTTTTCCAATACAAACTTAAGGTCCCAGTCTGGAATAGGGGCTGTCCTGGGTGGTCTTAAGTTTTTGGCCCCACTGAGGAATTGTTTCAGCAGTGGATGAGAGAAGAGGGGTGGTTCTGTATTGTAATGAGCTGAAATGGCTGAGGCATGGATTTTGATGGAGGAAAAGGAAAGGCCCTTGTGAAGCATCTCATTTAAGTATTGAAGAATATGGGGTAAATTGGGTGCTGCTGTGTCCATCCCCTGAGTTTGGCTCCAGGAACAGAATCTTTTCAATTTTTCAGCATAGGATTTTCTAGTACTAGACCTCCTTGCCTCCAGGATGACTTCCATCACTTGCTTACTGAGGGATGGTAACGGTGAGATCAGGTAATTAGCCAGGCTGCCAGGTTCAGGGTTTGAAGTTGTGGGTGCAGAATCTGTCCCCCCCCCCGGCTGGGACAGCATGGCATGGGTCTGAGGCAGGTGCCATGGTGCCAGCAGTGACATACTGCGCAAGAGGGGGTACCAGTGTTGGCGTGGCCAGTCTGGTGCAATCTGTATTGTCCTTGGTTTGTCCTGTTTGATCTTTAGCAGTACCTTGGAGAGGAGAGGCAGAGGGGGAAAGGCATAAACTGATAGTTTTTTCCAGGTGAAGGACAGGGCATCCACTTTCCAAGCTTGTTTGTGAGGAGTCCTTGTGAAGAATTTGTCCAATTGGTACATCTGGGGGGAGGCAAACAGTTTTATATCTGGGCTCCCCCATTTGTTTCTCAACATGTTGAATATCTTTGGTTCCAGTTTCCACTCGTGTGGGTCCATGAGATTTCTGCTTAGCTCATCTGTCAGTGTATTTAGCTTTCCTGGCAGGAATTGAGCCTGTAGGTGCACTTGGTAGTTCAAGGATGTGTTTCACAGAGCCATGGCTAGTCTGCAGAGAGGGTATGAGTGGGTTCACCCCTGCTTATGTACCACATAACAGTGGTGTTGTCCATCTTTAGCAATAATTGTCCTGGAAGAATGTGGTCCTTGAAGGATGTCAGAGCATTCTGTACAGCTAACATTTCTTTTTGATTGATATGCAAGTGCATTTGATTTGGGTTCCATTTGCCTTGAATGCACTGCCCTTAACAAGTGAGCCCCCCAATGCATAGTCTGATGCATCTGTTGTTAGGGTTTGGGAGGCAGGGGGTAGAGTGAATGGCAGTCCCTTGTTTTGGTGGCAGGCCTCTGCCCACCAAATTAACTCTATCTGTAGACAAGGTAAGATAAGAATCATTGATTCTAGATTCTGAGAATGTTGACACCATAGGCTTTTTAGATACCACTGTAGTTTCCTCATATGCAGTCTTGCATATGGAATTAGTAGAATGCAAGAGGCCAAGAACCCCAGGGCTTGCAGTATTTTCCTTGCAGATAGCTGGGTCTTGGTGGCCAGTAGTTTGAAGTAGACTGTCAATTGAATTTGTTTTTGTGGCGTGAGGTAGGCCATCTGGGATGTTGTATTCAAGCTTGCTCCCAGGAATACAATTTGTTGGCAGGGTACAAGATGTGATTTATTTTCGTTTATGGTGTACCCCAGAGACGTTAACAATTTCTTTACAAATGCCAGATTATTTAGCAGCATGTCCTGGCTTTCTGCCTGAATTACACAATCATCCAGATATAGGTATATTTGAATATTTCTTTTCCTGCAAAATGCAATGACTGGAGCTAGGCACTTTGTGAATACCCTGAGTGCAGCAGATAAGCCAAAGGGCAGTGCAGAGAACTGATAGTGCATGTAGCCTGCTCTGAAACGTAGGTATCTTGATTACCTTACTGGGATGTGCAGGTAGGCTTCCTTTAAATCCAGTGTTGCAACCAGGCATCTTTGCCTAGCATGGGAAGCAGCTGATGAAGAGTTAGCATCTTGAATTTTGGAATTACCAAAAATGTGTTTAGAATAGACAGGTCCAGAATAGGATGCCAGGAATTGTCTTTTCTGGGCATCATGAAAAGTCTTGAGTAAAAACCTTGTCCCCATTATTCTTTTGGGACAGGTTGAATAGCCCTGATGCTTAAAAGAGAGAGAACTTGCTTTTGAGCCTCTGCCCACTGATTTGGGGGTAGGTCTGGCCAACCGTTTGGGATTGGTAAGGAGTGGAAGTGGAATCTGTATCCTTGGGAAACTACATTTAAAACCCATTTGTCCTGGGTAATGAGTTCCCAATTTTTTTGCATGCAGGGCAATCTTTCCCCCTAAAGGAAAATTCAGTTGAGCAGGGCTTGGAAGGTTTAAAGTTAAGTCATTGAGGGAGTTTACCATAGGGGGAGTCTTACTATTCCCTGCTTTGGAAGTGGGAGCCGCCCACTGCTTAGGCCTGTGAGTACCTTGGGACTGAGAAGGCCTGGAAGAGGCAGGAAAGGACCAATTCTTAGAGAGCCAATGCCTACTAAATCTGGGAGGCTGTACTTGCAGGAAATCTTTAACAGTTTGCATAGATTTATATTTTTCCTCCATCTTTTTAAGTGCTTCTTCTGCTTTGTTGCCAAACAGGCGGTCTTGGTTTAAGGGAGCATCCAGTAATTTAGCTTTAACATGATCTAGCAAAGGATTGCTCCTTAAACCAAGCATGCCTTCTAAGTACAGACCCAGTGACAGCAGCCCTGCAAGACACTTCTAATGCATCAAAACCACATTGCAAAATATGTTTTCCAACTTGTTCAGCAGAATGCATTAAATCCTGTAAATCTTTATTTTCAGCACAGTCAGGAATCAACATCCTTTTCTGTTTAAGCAAGCCAATAATATGTTGCGCTAGTTTAACATATGAAACTGGCAGTTTAAGGCCCTAATGGCCAAGGTTGCAGAAGTGTATACCTTCTTATCCCATCTATCCAGCGCCCTGGAATCTCTATCAGAGGGTGTAGGATTTTTGGCAGTAATAGCCTTAATGCCCTTGGGACTCTGTGAGATGGTCTCAGGATCCGCAGTAGAAGTTTTGAAGAGGAACTTGTGAGAGTCAGGTACCCTGCAATACCCATCAGGTTTTCTGGGAGCAGGAGGTAAAGAATCAGGGGCCAGGCTAGATTCTAAGAAAGCATCATCTACAATGTCCAGAACAGGAGGGATAGCTAAAGGCCTGTGTTGAGGCAGGAGCAAGAATTCCCTAAGCCTCTTTTTGGAGTCAGAGTAATCCTGTTTTTCCCAGTGAAAATGCTCCCTAAGAGTATGCAAGGTTTCACCAAAAGAGAAATCCTCTGGAGGGGAAACAGAGGGAATGGAGTCCTCTGCATCAGAATCCTCATAGGTAGATAAGGGAAATCCTGGTCATCCGAGAAAACAGGAATTTCAGAGTCCTGATCAGAAGAATCCAAAGGAAAATCAGTCCTAGGTCTCTTGGAGGGAGAAGGGTGGCTTCCCCTGATTAGAGTAGTAAGGTCTGCAGCCATTCTTATTTGTTTTTTAGGCATAGGGGCCTGACCATGCGGTCTGGTAGTCTGTTTTCTAGGCATGGATTGAGTTTTAGGCCTTGAAGAAGATGGCGTCGGTTTAATATGCAAGTCAGTAGGCCTGAATACACCCTCAAAAGCCAGTGCCTGCACAGCAGCTCCGGACCCATCCAAGGTAGAGACATCCGCAGGTTCCACAGTCGAAGAGGCATCTTGTGGCATACCGGACTCCAAATGGGTCTCAGTAGAGGCCTGCGAATCTGAAGTAGAGGGTATCAGGGGCTGCGAAAGCACCTCACTGAGTACCAGCGAACTGGCGAATAGCTTAGAAGAGTCGTCGGCAGCTTTGGACCTATGCGGTCTGTCTCTGTCTTTATCTTTACATTTTTTTGGAATATCAGTAGTCGGTTGGCTTACCGAAGCCATTTCTGGATAATTGAACAGAGTACCAAAATATTTAGATGCGTAAATGAACTGATGACGAATAGTACGAGGTTTGAATAAGGCACAAAACTGACAGTGAGGTACGTCGTGGTCTGGGCCTAAACAAGGAATGCAGTACGAATGAAAATCTTTATGAGGTACTTGCTTTCCAGAAGAAATACAATTGTTAACTTTTACTGACATCGGATTAGAGCAAGAAAAAGGTTCCTCAACGGGGTAATTACCTTAGTTTAAGACTTCGGATCTGAAACTCGAAAATGAAAATTTCAGGAGTCTGCCAACCGGCACTTGCGAACTGCTTCCGCTTCAGGCACCGCACGGCAAGAAAGACTGGTGTAATGGCGTCCACTGCATGCTTTATACCCCTGACTACCTGAGATCATGGAAGATAAGACAGCAACAGACACATGACCCAAGACTTACTGCAAGCAGATAACCCAAATGTGATATCTGCAACAGTGAAACATGAAGAACATCCTAATATAGTTTGCTATTCATTTTGAAATGGGTTGTTTGGATACAGGTTTACCCTCAGTGAAAGCCATCAGTGATTATCTGCTCTATTAGGGATTTTTGTCCTCTCTAGATAGTATTTGGTCTGCCTGTGCACATCCAGGGAGTGGAGGACTTTCTCTATCCTGTTTTGTGAATTTGAGAAGACTGGTAAGTGGACAGCCTGGTTTAAATTAAGTTCTGATACCACGTAAGGCATAAAAGATGTGTTTGTTCTGAGGGTGAAAATATCCCTGTGACAGACAGTGAAAGATTTTTTTTTACACATGAGGGCTTGTAGCTCAGAAACTCTCCTAGCTGATGTAACAGCTATAAGAAAAATGGTCTTCCACGTGAACATCTTTAGACAGACAGCGGCAACAGGTTCAAATGGGCACACAGTTAGTTTAGATCACATACTAAAATGGGGTGCCTTCTTGGAGGTCTTAAGAGAATCACCCCTTTACTGAAAGGGTTTCACGTGGGGGTGCGAGAAGATAGGTGGGGCACTGTAAAGGCAAGCCAGTACGGCAGATGGATGCACCTTAATGCTGGATTAGGAAAGTCATTTTCTAAACAGGCCTGACAGGTACTGCAAGACTGAGTTAATGTCTGCCTGAGAAGGGTTAGTGTTTTTGCTGTCACATTAGGTGGAAAACATTTTCCATTTTTCCAGTTACGATTTTCTGGTATTGGGTTTCCTTGCCTCCCTTAGGATGCATTCCTGTGTGTCAAAATCCAATCCTCCAGACTGTTAACCACAGAGTGGCTAGATGGGGTGGAATCCCTTGGCTTGGGTGAGATCATCTACTTCCTGCCGAAGGGTAAGGAATTTCCCCTTGCTGTCTCAGGAGGAAGGAGAACCATTGCAGTTTCGGCCAGAAGGGGTACATCAGGATCATGCTGGGTCTATCCATGCTTATTTTTGTCAATACCCTGGAGACCAGGGGTAAGGGTGGGAATGCATACAGGAACCAGTTTGTCTATACGAAGGAGAAAGCATCTATTTCCTGGCTCCTTTCTGTCGAGTTCTAGAGCAGAATTTCTGTAGTTGTTGCTGCAGAGAGAGACAAACAGGTCTATTGAGGTGACATCTCACTGTATAGTTAGGTCAAGGAAGACCTCTCTCTTCAGCAGCCATTCACTGGGGTCTAGAAAGTCCCTGCTTAGACAGTATGCCAGGGTATTGTTAGAGGTTGCACAGGGGGTAGGACCAAGTTCACCCTACTTGTTTATGTACATCACCACTGTGGTGTTGCTTGTCCAACTTTGTAGGACCCACAGGCTTAAGTTCTCTTGCAAGGTTTTTATGATCACATACATGGCTAGTAGCTTCTTCTGATTTACATGCAACTTCCTCTGCTGAGACCACCAAATACGCTACACTTTCGGGGAACCCAAGTGGTTCCCAAAGATATGTCCAACTGTCTGTGGTGATGGTCTTGTTTGCTTCTGGTAAACAGAACTTCATGCCTGGGTTCCTCTGTATCATGTTCTTCCACTGCACAAGTTCCTTTTTCAGGCATGGAAGGAGAGGCGGTAGAGTTTCCAAGAATAGAGAATGCTGTTTACAAGCATTTTTCAAGACCTATTGAAGTTTCCTCATGTGTAACTTTGCAAATGCATCCCATTTGCAATGTGCCCCAGTATCCTCAGGAATTCTCTTGCAGGAATGAATTGCTCTGGAAGTAGACTGGTCAGGTAGTCTGCCAAGAAATTAACTTTACTTAGGGGAAGGAAGGCTTTCTGTTGAACTGAGTCTATCATTGCTCCCAGAAACAGGACCCTTGTTTAAGGACGAATTTGATATTTTTGAAGATTTATGGTGAGACCTACAGTCTAAAAGCAGCCTAAGGATTTGCAAATCATATAAGGTCGCTAATGTGGCTCTTCCCTGAACGAAACAGTCATCTTAGCAGGAGTAAATATGACCCCCTCAAAGTTTTGCAACATGCTATCAGAGGTGCCAGACATTTTGTGAAAATTCTGGGAGCAGTGGACAGCCCCAATTCTTCACCCTGGGGATCACATCAGTCACCCTGCTAGACAGGGGTCCAGGGAAGTAAATAGTGTGGGAAGAAACAGCCAGGGAATTGTTATGGCTAGGCTTGTATAGGCCCTAGGGCTGATAGCCTAGTAACAACCTATGAACCAATAGTAAAGCACAGATCTGGATGCGAGTACCTGTTGCTACCCATTCACAGGTACTGTGACTGTCTACAATGGGGAGACAGAGGCAAACATCTTTTAGATCTACAGTGACCATGAAGGCATCTTGGTAGATCATGGGCAGTAGTTTTTGCAACACTAGCATTTTGAATTTTGGGATGCTGAAAAACTTTAGGTTTGAGAGGTCCAAGACAGGCCTCCAGGTGCCCTCCATCTTGGAACTAGAAAAATGCTTGAATAGAAGCCCTTTCCTTCTTCTCTGGAAGGACAGGCTGGATGGATCATTGGTGAAGTAATCCCTGGGGATAGGTGGTAAGAAGCTTTCCTGCTTTTTTGGTGGTACTGGAATGCCCAAGACAGGTGGTATTTCTCTGAACTGGATAAAGTACCCCTTCTTTATGATGCTGAAGACCCACTTGTCCCTTGTGATGGGTTTCCATTGGGTAATGAAGGAAGACAGTCTTCCAGCCACAGGCTTGGAGGGAAGTGGTGGAAAGGGGGTATGGCAAGCCAGGGTCAAATTCATGCTCTCTGTGCTGGGTGGGTTTTTTTTAGAGCTCCCTGCAGTGATTGGTCTGGTTACCATCTCCTGGACTGTCTGGGTCATTTGCCATGGGGAAATCTTCCCTTGTCTATTCTAGGTAGAAAAGACAAAGGTTTAGAGTGGCAATTCTTACTTTAATTCTTTCACAGTTTTAATTTGCTTTCTTTTTTTATCCAGCTCCTCAAAGACTTGTTTAGCTGGAAGACCAAAAAGAAATTCCTTGTCTAATGGAGCATCTGGTAATTCAGCCTTAACCTAATCTGAAAAGAGCTGGGTCCTGAGCCATGCAAGTCTGACAATGACAGAATGTATGGCAGCTACTCTGCAAGAAGCATCTAAAATGTCAGTAAAATATATTTTGGGGAGTGACTGAGACTTGTATAGTTTTTTTGGCTGTTTCCTGAATTTCCTTAGATAATATTCTATCTATAGTAGAATCTAAGTAAGCTAGCATTTTGTCTAGGAGGAGATTCAAGGTACTTTAGCATATGGAACTGGCAATTCAAAGCTCTCATTGCCAGGGTTGTAGAGGTACAAACTTTCTTCCCAAATCTTACAGTCTACTTTTCCTGTCATTAGGCAGAGGATGTCTGGTTGGTCCCTTAGGTGCACCTTTTAAAGATTCAGTGGAGATTACAAAGGGTCAGCCTTTGGGTTTTTGTAAAGGTGCTTTGAGATTCAAGCAGTCTGTAAAACCATCTATCTTTTTAAGGGCAGCGGGTAGAGAATCAGGGTGTAAAGCAATGTCTTAAAAGGCATCATTTAATACAACATGTATATCAAGAACAGCCAGTGATCTGGGTGATGTTAAACTTGCACTTCCCCCTGTAGTGGGTCTGGGCCTGGGAGAACTATTTACTTTCCCAACTGAAAGCCTCTTTCATACTATGTAGGGTATCCTTGAAGGAAGGGTCTGGGGGGGGCAGAAGAGTCTGGGTAAGTTTGTGGTGGTAAGTAGCCAAATTACTCCACATTCTCAGAGCTACAGTAATCTTCTGCTTCCTGAAAACCTACTTCCCTGCTCCTTTTGGAGGGGGAAGCCTCAGTAGTGGAAGCATGAGAGGGCGCACAAGATTTCATAAAGGCCATAAACACTTGTGCTATTTTAAGTAGGTCTTGGGCTTCAGTCTGAGTAGAAGAGGACAGAGGAAGGGATGAAGAAAAGCAAGTGGTTTGTTTTGGTTTGGGTGCCCATTTAAAAAGGGTGACCTAAGGTTGCAGCCTTTCAACTGAGATTTTGATTGCAGCCCAAGTAGTTGAGGAAGACTGGGTGTCTCCCTCGAGACCCGATGCATGAACATCAGAAGTTGAGGCCTGCTGAATGACCTCAGAAATGACCAACACGTATGCTGTGGTAGTACTGGTAGATAAGTCAGAGACCATGGTGGCCTCCCGAGGAATTGTATTGGACCTAAGAGTCACCAGACCAGAGGGGATGCAAAAGTGACTCACCTGGGTCATTGGTTGACTTATGACCTAGAGTTAGAGCTTTCTCTGTAGCGTCAGCATCCTTGACCTTTTTGTTTTTCTTTTTGGAAGGACACTAACCAAGGCCGGAATTTGAGGAGAGACGGTTGTAGCAGTGGATTGCAACACTACAGGGGAAGACTAAAAGGAAGACTTCATACGGGTGGCTCTAGATTTTAGGGTTTTTGCAGAGTCAGAATAGTTAGAGAAGTCGTGCTGAAGCCGCAGGCAGAACAGACATAGTGAATGAAAATCATTATGTGGGAACTGCTTCCTGCGCTTGAAGCGACTGCTGACTTTTTTGAACACTAAATTATATAGAGGTATTTCCCTAACAGTGTATTTATCTGACCGAAAGAAGGTTTTCTGGAAAAGCAAGCCAACTAAAGGAATATGAGCATACTGAATACATATGGAGCGCATCGAATTTCACAGCTAGAAAAAAATGCAAATGATGCCGGACACCCTTCTTATACCCTGATGTCTAAACATTGGTCTTCAGACATCCAATGGCTAGGGATGATGTAAAGACTCTGCAAATCGGGCCTGTTGTGAGCTTCTGCACAGCAGAAAGACCAAAGAATCAGTATTGCGCATTGTCTATGAAGAACATCCTTAGATATTGCTGAAGAATACTTTCATATTTGCACTGTAAGTTGCACATCTTGATAGATATTTGATGTTATTTACATTGCTAATTATATAATTAAGTATACATTTTCAAATTTCTGTAAACATCTCAATACACGTCACTCAGACAGGAATTTCCTGCTGTCAAGTGAAAGCTTATGTCTGGCTAACAAAAGCATTCTAGCGATATATGTCTAGGTTGCACAGTTTCCAAAATGCAACAATTTGTTAAACTTTACTAACAATATAATTCTGGGTTTGTATACACTGTAATGTACTATTTACGGAAAGACTATGAACACACTATTATCACTGTAAAGAATGCCTTACTGATAACATTGCTATGCATAGAATTTTAATAGCTTTTATTGTCCACAAAATATTTACATTTGTTTGTCTTGAGATTTTTAAGTGGATTTTTCCGAAAATGATCCACAATGCATAAATAAAAAAAATGCAAGGATGTGTGTGTAGGCTGCTAGAAGTGTGACATTCCACACCATATAGGTATTAATGAGTTAACAGAAGTGGAAATAATGCCAAATCTTAACAATACACACAGGTATTAAAGAACTACAACAGCTTTAGCCTTTAAAGGGGCTTGGCTCCTTTCACAGCACCAACCAGAAAATCTCTTCCATTTGGCCAAGTAAGACTTTCTAGTACCAGGTTTCTTGGCCTCTTTAACACATATTGCATGTTATCAGAAAAAAAAGTGACTTAGAGGGATCCAAACTATATTATCCAGACCATCAGATGAAGAAATGCAGAACGGGGTGAATGACAGATTCTTCTACCTGTGTAAGTCAATCAAATGGGGACTTTTGTGGTAACTGCCCTTGACCATTTTGAATACAAGAGAGAGCAGCTGTTGCCAAAGCCAAAAGGACATCACAGAGATTACTTCCGGAGAGAGTTTTTGGATCTTTAAAAGAACTCTGGTTGATAGAAAAAAGGGGCAAGGGCAAAGGCATACAGGAACACAATCCTTGAACAGAATTTTTCAACTGTCTACTGTGAATGGAGGCAAACCGATCTATTTAGGGAGTTACCCATAGGTAGATTACCTCCCAAAAGACCCCTTTCTGTAACATCCATTTATGAGAGGTCTGTCCTAGTCCTGCTCAGTGTGCCTGCCATACTGTTCTTCTCTAGTGAAACTTAAGTAACCTGAAAGGATAGTTTGTACTGAACTGCCAGTTCCCAGGCTATTCCCCTTGTTTGTTTATGCACCACATTACAATGGCAATGTTTGTGATTACCAAAACAGGTCCTGGAGTCCACAGATGATTTAGGGGGTTTCAGTGCGCTTACCAAAACTACCATTTATTTGATATTTAGGTACTTCTTTCTGAAATGGTCATACAGACCTTGTAGATTGAAACTCTCAGATACAGACCCCAGGCAAAGTCTGAGGCATCTGTAGCTACACTCTGGGAAGGGGATGAAAGGGAAATTGAAAAGCTCAAGTTCAGCTTCAATTGGTCTATCCAGCAGTGAATTTCCCATTTGATAAAGTTTAGCAAGATGACAATGCTGGTGCTGGGTGCAGAATGATTTGAGAAACCAATGAATCCTTCTCGAGTGTAATCTTGCTAGACATATCATGAGAAAGTACAGCTGTGTAAGAAACTTACCATAATGGTAGATGTTTGAATGATCACTGAAGCAGTAGCCTTAGCTATATGGGGTTATATCCTGCATTAAACAAAACAGCTGGTCAGCTTCCAAAGCTTCAGGGCACCTTCCATGTGCCCAATCAGCTCAATCTGAGCTGACTAAAAAGACAGGTTTGGGTGCCAAGCCCTCCAGAGATTTCATACCAAGAGAGAGACAGGGAGGGAGGTAGAACCCTGAAATCACAATGCTAGGAATAATAAAAAATTAAATGTCCACACCCTGGCATAAACACACCAAAAAAAAACCAAAAAAACAAGGGGGATGGATGGAAGCAGCGACTACTACAGAAGTGATCACTCGAACATCTACTGTTATGGCAAGATTACTTACACAATTGCCCTACGCTCATCATACTGATCACTGCTGCAGCAGTCTTAGTTACACAGGTAGATTACTCTAGCTTACTACATTTTGGAGGTGGAAGGAAGCAGTCCAGGAGTCCTTGGAGAATAGTTCTAGAAAAGCCTTACCTAGACCAAAGAAGGAATCAAGCTTATAGTGCTCTGTAAAAGTATGTGCTGAGGACCAAGTTGCAGCTTCTAAAATACTTCTAGAATCCAATACTTTCCAAAAGCCATAGATGAAGCCAATGCCGTGGTAGAGTGTGCCTTAACCCTGTCTGGAATAGTTTTGTTGTGGTAAGTATAACAAACATTAATAGTCTTAGACAACCATTTAGATATAGTCTGTTTTAATACAAGTTGTCCCTTCTTCTGACCCTCACAAGAAATGTATAAGTGATCTGAAGATCTGAAAAATATAGTTCAGACAAGACAGTACCAGAGTTGTTTGTGGATTTCCCAGTTAGGAAGCATTCTTTCTCCCTCATTTTTAAGCTCAAGAAGGAAAACAGGGAGATGGATAGTCTTGTTCTGTGACCAAATAAAGTTCAGATACCACTGTATCTTTCTCATGTGGAGTCTTGCCAATGGTATCATAAGAATCATAGACACCATGAGCCCAAAATCCTGAGGTATTCCCTTGTAGTGACCGGAGTCCAAGTGGAAATTCTTAGAAACAGAGATAAATATCTGTTTTTTCATGTGGAGAAAGGCTCTTTGAACTGAGGTGTCAAGCTGACACCCCAGGAACGCAACTCTGTGTGAAGGAGTCAAAACATTCTTCTGAATGTTCTTTTGGAATCCCAGCTTGTGCAAGAGACCTCTCATTAAAGTGAGAGATTCTTAACACTTTGAAAAGACTCTGCAAAGATAAGCAAGTCATCTAAATATGGAATAATATGGATACCCAGTAGCCAATAATGATATAACTGGAGCTAGACACTTTGTGAGCACTTTTGGTGCAGTGGATAGTCCAAGAGGAAAGGCAGAGAACAGATAATGTGATCCCCACATGCAAAACTTTAAACTCCTGAAAACTGGGTGAACAGTAATACGATAAGCATCTTTTAAATTTAGAAGTTATGTACTTACCATAACGTTCCATCTGAGTAGGTGGATTCATTTGTCTGCAACCTGTGGGTTATGGATCCGATATCGGATCCGAACCGGCATGGTTTATCCAGCTATGGATCTGAGCTCCTAGCTCCTCCCCTCACCCATAATGCCCTGCTCTCCCTACATGACCTCAGATCGAGTTTGCCCTGTATCAAATACCCTAGTAAAGGGTAACACATTCTATGCAGGAAACTGACAAGGCCAGGGGGATAGGAGGGCGGGATGGTTGCAGACAAATGAATCCACCTACTCAGATGGAACGTTATGGTAAGTACATAACTTCTAAATCTGAAGTAGGAGATTCATTTGTCAGCAACCTGTGGGACAAAGTCCCCAGCTACCTGAGTCTTGGGCGGCCGTCATGGAAGGATATTCCGGAGCACCGCGGAGCCAAAGGATGCTCTACCTCTAGACGTGATATCCAGCTTGTAATGAGAAATAAAGGTATGAGATGAAGCCCAAGCGGCTGCTGAACAAATGTCATCCAGAGGAATCCTAGCCTTAAAGGCCGCTGAGGTAGAAACAGACCGGGTTGAATGAGCATGGACTCCGTCCGGTGCGGACCTCCCGGAAGCTTGGTAAGCTAATAGAATACACTGGGAAATCCAGCGTGACAAGGAGACTTTGGAAATTGGTTTACCCAGATTGAATTTGGCAAAGGAAATGAACAATTGGTCGGATTGCCTGTGACCAGCTGTCCTGTTAAGATAAAAACGAAGTTGCCTGTGAACATCCAATGAATGCAGCTTGTACTCGCCTTTGTTCTGATATTTAGGAAAGAAAACAGGGAGGTTGATGGACTGATTAATGTTTGCTTCCAAAACTACCTTAGGAAGAAAGGAGGGATTGATCCTGAGGTATACGCGGTCCGGATGGAAGATCAAGTAAAGCGGCTTCATGGATAGGGCTTGAAGTTCCGAAACTCTTTTGGCTGAAGTAATGGCTACTAAAAATGCAGTCTTAAGAAATAAGAATTTTAGATCTACTGTGGCCGCAGGCTCGAAGGGGGGAGCGGTCAAGGCCTGAAGAACCAAGGAAAGATCCCATGGTGGAACCACCTGCTTGACAGGGGGTCTAAGCAGAAAGGTGCCTTTTAGGAAGATTTTACATAATTTGGCAGACATAAGAGGCCCAGAGTCATGACCAACATGATAATGAGAAATGGCCGCTAGCTGAACTTTGACCGTGGAACTACTGGTGCCATCATTAAAAAGAGTGGTAAGGAAGTCTAGCACCAAAGGAAGGGGAACCGTGAAGGGATCTAGACCCTGCCGCTCCGCCCAAATGGAGAATCGCTTCCATTTACTGCGGTAATTTTTTTGGTAGAGGGTTTATGAGCCGCTACCAGAATGGCCTTAACGGGAGACGAGATACGTACGGGATACGGGAGTCCTGATTAGGAGTGGAACTGGAGTAGCCAAGCAGTCAGCTTCAGGTTGTCCAGGTTCGGAGTTGGTAGGTTCGATGGGTGTGATATCAGATCCGGAATGGGATCTAGAATCCAAGGTGGATTCACTGAGTGAGACCTTAGGTAAGGGAACCAGATCTGCCGAGGCCAGAATGGGGCTATGAGGATCATTCTGCACCCCAACTGAGAGGCTTTCTGAAGAACCTGGAGCATCAGAGGCAAAGGGGGTATGCGTAAAGAAGACCGAGAGGCAAAGCATGCACCAGAGCGTCTCTCGGGGAATCCCCTGGAGGAGGGATTAGAGCGAAAAAACTGTCGCACTTGGTGTTTAAGGGAGAAGCAAAGAGATCGCAACAAAGAGTTCCCCACTGTGCGAAGATACGTTTCGCTACTTCAGCATTGAGAGACCACTCGTACGGGGAGAGAATGGTGCGACTGAGCTTGTCCGCAAGGATGTTGGACTGACCCGGAATATGCGTTGCGATGAGAAAGCGGTTGGTGGAGATCGCCCATTCCCACACTCTCATGGCTTCTCGACATAAAGGGTAAGACCTGGTTCCCCCCTGTTTGTTGATGTACCAGACCACCGACATGTTGTCTGACTGAATCGCAATTGTTCCCAGGGGAAGAAAGGCATGAAGTGCTTGCAACGCCAAGAGCACCGCTCTCATCTCCAGAACATTGATATGCAGGGAGGTCTCTGAGTCGTTCCACGTGCCTTGGACCATCCGGCCCGCAAAATGCCCCCCCCCCCACCCGAGGCGGGAGACGTCCGTGGTCACTGTGGCGAGAGGGGGAGATGCACAAAAGGGGCGGCCTCCGTGGAGATCCTGGGAATGGAGCCACCACAAGAGAGACCGCTTTCAAGCCTTGCTGATTGCAATGGGATGATGCAGGGGGAGAGAAAGATAAGACCATTGTACTTGAAGTGTCCACTGAAGAACCCGCATGTTCAACCGGGTGAGTGGAAGAAGAGAAATCGCTGCCGCCATGGACCCTAGTGCCCTCAGGACCAATTCCGCCGGAACTGAGCTGGAGTGGAGGATGGCCCGCACCTGGAGTCGCAGATTCTGAACTCTGTCGGTTGTGAGAAAGGCTCTTAACTTCCTTGTGTCTAACCTGGCACCTATGAATTCTATCAACTGAGTAGGGGCCAGGTTGGACTTTCCTACGTTTATCGTGATGCCTAGGCAGGGAGCTAGATGAAGAAAGGAGTCTCTTGCCAAGGATAGTAGATGCCTTGTTGGGGCTGTGAGAAGCCAGTCGTCCAGGTATGGAAAGACCTGCACCACCTGAAGCCTCAGGTGGGCCGCAACCACTGCTAACACTTTGGAGAACACCCTGGGGGCTGTGGTGAGACCAAAGGGAAGGACCCTGAACTAGTAGTGACTGGCTCCCAGCCGGAAGCGAAGAAACCTCCTGGATCGTCTGTCCATTAGTATGTGGTAGTACGCATCCTTGAGGTCTATAGAGCACATCCAGTGATTCTCTCCCAGAAGGGGGAGGATGGACTGCAAAGTGACCATCCGGAACTTCTCCTTGGGAACTGCCAGGTTTAATAGGGACAGGTCTAAAATTGGTCTTAGGTCCCCCGTCTTTTTTGGCACTAAAAAGAACCTGGAGTAGAACCCTGATCCGATCTGGTCTGGGGGGAAGGGCTGGATGGCTCTTTTCCTCAGCAGATGGCCAATTTCTGCTGAAGCAGCTTCCCACTGATCGGGTGGAACGTAGGGGAGCGATTTTAGCTTTGGGACGTGACGAAAAGGGATTTTGTATCCTCTGGATATAATGCGGAGGACCCAGCAGTCTGATGTTATGGACTCCCATGCCGCTAGGTGCTCCGAAAAACGTCCCCCGACTGCCTCCAGAGTGGAGCAGTCGGGCAACCCCTCAGGGTTGCTGCGCGGGCCATTCAGAGAAAGGTTCTCTGGACCCGAAATTCCTGGGAGCCCCTCTGCCTCTGGGGCGGCGTCCTCCCTGTCCTCCTCTGCCACGGAAGGACTGGTTGTCCGGAGCGTGTTGGGATTGCTGCGACTTCCGGATCCACATCTTCTTCTGGCCCTTTTGGTTCCTAGAGTAGGACCTCTGGGGCACAGAGAAGCGGACTCCGACGGCAGACAGCATCTTCCTGTCCTTCTCGCTCTGGACCAAGGTGTCGCGAACCGTCTTGCCAAAAAGGGCAGAACCATCAAAGGGGGCGTTCGCGAAAGACGCCTTGAAGGGCTCCGTGAAATCGTAATGGCGGAGCCAGGCCTGGCGTCTCGTGACTAGGCCTACTCCTGCAGCTCTAGTGGCTCCCTCAGTAGCATGGGAAAGCAACCGCATAGAGGTATTTGTCACGGACCGAAGAGTGGCCATACGGGTGGAGTGCAAAAGTTTGTCCTCCTCCGACATGGACTCTGGGGGGGATACAGCGTATTCTTTGATAAGATCGCGCTGCATCCTAATAACATGTGCCAGATAGTTGAGCGCCCTCACTGAGAAGGTCGCTGAACTAAACATTCGCTTCCCCAAGTGGTCCATCATCCGAGACTCCTTGCTCGGAGGACGGACTGAGGAACTCTCCTGGGCGAGTTCCCTCTTGGTGGCTGCTGCCGTCAACATGGCATCTACCGGAGGTCCCTTACTCCAGTGCGCACGGTCAGCAGGGGGGCTGAGAATCCTGTCTGGCCTTTTGGGGATTGGCTCCACGGTGTCTGGTTCCTTCCACGCCCTGGTGGTAATAAGGTCCACCAGGGGGTCGGCAGGAGGGGACACCCAAGAGATAGACAGGCCCGCTTCGAATGCCTCCAAGAACACGGACTCGTCCGAGGAAGACTTTGGGGCAGACCACCCACCTCTTATACGAAGCATTTCCATGATGTCTCCAAAGGAGACATCCACGGGGGGTGATCTTGGGGACCCTTCCCCTTCCTCCAAGTCCGTGTCTTCAGTTAAAGACTCGGGAGAGTCTATGTGCCTCCTTTTACACGTGTGCTTGTGAGGTGCTTCCTCAGGGGGGCTGTCCGAGGAGCTCTCGCAAGCAGTGTCTAGTTCCAAAGGAACTGCTTGGGGCATTGAAACGGGCTGTCCCAGTGGCCGGGTGACGGAAGCCTGACCCAGAGCAGATGGAGTGCGGGACGGAGCCGAAGCAAGTGCCGGGGGTCCGGAAGCCCTCAACAGAGCCCTCTCCACTACATCAAAAGCCGAAGGGGAGCCAGCCTCGACCAAAGGATCCGACAGTCGTCTCCCCCTGGGATCCGAGGAGTGGATCGGAGCTGGCGCCGAGCCACTCGGATCCGAGGGACCAGTGCGCTTCGACACGGACGGTGCCGAAGGCACACCGAGTCCCCTGGATCCGAAGCTCAGAGCAAGGCTCCGAGAGATCAGATCCGAAACTCGAGGGCAGGGTCGGATCCGAAGTACCTAGTACTGTCGGCACCGACCCACCCCTGGCTCCGTAGCTGCCCGGCTCCAAACGCTCCGAGCCCGGGTAGCGGGTCGGAGAAGGAGCTATGGGCTTGAAAAATGGGAGGGAGGCAGGAGCACTCCCATCTGCATCTGGGCCTGGATGAACCTTCGCATCATCCGGTCCAGATCAGCGTCGGAGAGACTATAGGTAGACCTTGATGAGGCTACCGAGGTAGGCCTTGAGTACCGCCTCGATAGCCTCGAAGGAGGTCGGGTCTCCTCCTCCTCAGGCCCCGGTGAAAAGGATGGGGACCGGAGCCGAGAATGAGGAGAGCCAGCAGCCATAGAGGCCGGTGGAGAAGCCCGCTTAGCCGGCAGGGCCGAGACGGAGGTCTCGGCCCGCCGCTTATGGTGCTTCTCTCTCTGGTCCTTCTTCCTCGCTTCCCTCTCCTCCGAACCCCTAGAGGGAGTTTGAATCCCGGGAGGAGGAGAGGGAGCAGGTAAGGCAGCAACCGCCGAAGTGGTAACTACCAACGGGGTGGAGGCCGAAGCCGAGTCCGGGGGCAAGAGTCCCGCCAAGACCAGCTTCGACCTCCGCTCCTTCAATGCCCTGGGGTTGAACCCTGCACAGATTGAACATCCAGAGGTGAGGTGTTCAACCCCAAGGCATCGAACGCACCGAGTGTGGCCATCAGCAGGGGATAGCTTATGGCCACACTCGGAGCATTTTGAAAAAATTGCCTTTGGGGCCTCAGACATTATTAGCACACACACTAAAGGCCCCAAAGAAACACACACTCACACTAGCTACGCGCCAGAGAAGGGAGGGTACACAAAATTAAGTTAACTTAACTCAAAAATATAATATATAGATATAATATATAGAAGGGGAACCTAATACTTTCACACAGTTAAAGTATTTTCAAGTAATAAAAACCCTTTTAAAGTACTAAAAAAACCCACTTAGCTTTGGAGCTCGAAATCTAGGCTGTCACCATGAACGCGGCAAACAAGATCTGAGGTCATGTAGGGAGAGCAGGGCATTATGGGCGAGGGGAGGAGCTAGGAGCTCTGATCCATAGCTGGATAAACCATTCCGGTTCGGATCCGATATCGGATCCATAACCCACAGGTTGCTGACAAATGAATCTCCTACTTCAGATCTAGTGTTAGCAGGAAATCTGAAAGAGGAAGAAGAGGTAACAAGTTGTGAAGTGACATTTTGAATTTGGGCACCATCACAAACAGGTTTAGGAAAGAAAGATCTAGAACTCGTCTCCAATCATTTTTTTTCTTTGGCACTTGGAACATCCTTAAATAAAAACCCTTCCTCACTCGGGAAGTAGGAACTGGGTCCATTGCTCCTTGAGACAGCATGTGAAGAACCGGTGGAAATACAGTCCAATTTGGAGGATGACAAATGATCCCTAGAAAGGAAGAATTTCATCCTACTGTCATTTGTAACCTTGCTGAATGACTTTCAGAAACTATCTGTTGCCAAAGAAAAAAATGAAGATCCAGACTTTCTGGAAGTAAAAAAAAAAGGGTCAGGGTGGGAGTTGTTGCAAGATCACTTGAACAGTTATTCAGACTTGTTGGACTATTCTTGGGTTTGGGAGGTTCAAGACTTGGAACCCCCTCCCATTTCTTCCTAAACATCTATTTACCTGTATTTTGTTGAGACTGTTTATTCTGTTTTTTTGCCAAAACTGGAAGAGGAGATAGAAAATACTTTGGAAAATTTGGAAAAGGAGGGCTGACATATTAAGAGATTCCCTGCATCAGCTTGCCCCTTTCTTCACACTTTTTGATCACCTGTACAGCAAAAAGCCAAATAACAAACTCTATCCAAGGGTGAATTTAAAATCTCATTTTTATCATCTGGGAGGTTCTGAGAATGCAGCCATGCAAACCTTCTCAAAACAGTTCTGGTGGCCATAACCCTGGAAGAAGTATCAATAGAGTCAAACACACACAGTAAACAATGAGTAGTGACCTGTGCAACAAGTTATTTAAAGTAGACTTTTTCCTTACGAGAAGAAACTGCAGACAAAACATTCCTCATACTTTTACAATTAGAACAAACTTTAATGTGTACCTTACAATTCAATATTCAGAAAAAAACAAGGATGCAGAAGTATACACTTTCTCCATACCTATCAATAATTTCTCCATCCTTATCAGAAAGAGTAGGATTGGAAGTGACTAGGCAATTAGCAGCAGTAGGATCAACTAGAGCTATAGCTGCTGGGTCAGGTTTGGCAACAGTGTAGAAAAACTTAAAAGACTGAGCAGTTTTATACATTGTCTGCCTTTTTAGGGAGAGCTGGCTATCAGTAAAGTTGCAGTAATACACATATTCTCTAAAACACACAGAACTGGAGGAATGGGTGTAGGATCTGGAAAATCCTTCTATGTAACAACTCCGTATTTTCTGAGGGACTGAGAAACCTCAGTGTCCTCTTACTGAAAACACTGGCACATTTTTATAAAATAGTCTTACAGAAAGAGAACCCTCACATGGAGGATTATAAATGGAGCCCTCCTCTGAAAGTGAATCAGAAATTTGAAAGAAAACATGCATCTTCCTGTTCAGATTCAGAATCTTGAATCTCTTCAGGAAAAGAGGTATTAGGTTTATAGGTTCATAGGTGTTTACTAGGCTTTAAGGTTCTAAGTTCTCATACCATTGATAAGTGGAAGCAGGAATTTGAGAGATGAAATGTTTACAAACAGGGTCCTGGGAGATTAACTATTTACAGCCTAACTGTATCAATTAGAGCCACATGTGCCACCCCAGGGATGAATTTCCTGTTCCCCATCCAATTGTCCAAGTTACACTTGAATGGGATTAGGGATGAACTCTGCTTCACATGGCTGGGTAGCCTGTTGCAGAGAAGGAGCAGTCTCTGGGATACAAACCAGTCTATCCATCAGGTCCTATATATATCATAGGCAAGGTTTAAGTCTTTAGAATGGGTAATTCTGGTGCTGTTTGTATTGCAGATGTGAAGGAGGTCCACCAAACTGGTGTCTAACAATGCGTTGTATGCCAGGCATACATCTCTCCTCAAGAGCTTGAAGGAGACAGAATACAGAGATGGGGCCTTGAGGCAGTCTGCATTGGACATGTGACTTGCACTTTGTAGTCTTTCAGTGAGGAACTCTGTGGGATGTTCCAGTTGTTGGACATGCCTGATTAGGTACATACCAAAGGGGGCACTGTATTCAATGACAGGGCTGATGAATGCCAAATACAGTGGAACGATGAATTCCTTGGACTTGCATGCCATACCTTTGTTTAGAAGTTGCACAACATAGATGATATCCCCACTGCTACAGTCAAAGGCTAGATTACGGTCTGTGTGTGTCCTCATGTCTCCGACTACTGGGTCAAAGGGTATGTTGTCGTTACGTTACCAGGGGTGGATGACTTCCCGAGGGATACTATTATGCATTTCTTGGCATTTAGTTTTAGTCCATGGCTCTGACACCAGGTATGTCTGTGTCAGCCCTTCCTGGAGAACATTTGTGTCAGAAGAAGATTTAATGACATCTCCTAATTTGCAACCATCTGCAAATTTAGTCAGCCAGAGGTCAGTGACATTGGCCTTGACTTCAGAGAAGTAAATTGCAAAAAAGAAGGGGTCCCAGGACCGATCTCTGAGGGACTCAGCTTGTGACTGGCACCTTTGTAGATGTGGACTCCCGAATTCCAACTTCCTGGGTCCTGCCTGTGAGCCAGCTGGCCTTCCACTGGGTGAAATAAGGGTTGGTACCAAATATCTTGAATTTGTCAACAATATCCAAGTGGGGAATGGTGTCAAATGCCTTGGTCAAGTCAAGGTAGGCAAATAGAAGCATTTTGCCCTCATCCATTGCTTTGGTGACCTTCTCAAAGAAGTCCACCAGGTTGAGTAGGCATCACCTGCCCTTAACAAAATCAAACTGGGTTGGGTCCAGTGTCTGGAGGTTTCTTATGTTATTAGTGATCATTTCCATGATAATTCTTTTCATGCCTTTGCATAGACCACCGATGAGACTTATGGGTCTTTAGTTTCCAGGGTCTGTAGATGGCCAACCTTTGTGCAGAGGGATGATTGTTGCTGTTCTCCATTCATGAGGCACAAAGCTGTTTGGAGGCTCCAGTTAAATAAATTTCAGAGGGTCTAACAGGTCTACAAAGTAACCTAATATCCAAACTAGAAACCACATATAACAAAGTAGCCAGATTTGCTGCAAATAAACCTTACAAATCCCATGACTGCCTCTCTTTAAAGGCTTACACTGGCCTGAATTCTTAAACTTACTGCCTCAATCCCAACTTATTATAGCCCACAATATACTAAACAATCCTAAATCCTGCCCATCCCTTGCAAATTCTCTGACACTTTATACTCCTCAACACCCACTAATAAGTACTAATCAATACTTTCTTCAAGTTCATAAGCCAAACAAAACCTTTGGGTAAATACTCTGCCACTCAGTTGCAAAAAATTGGAACACACTCCCTTTAACCCTTAGACTACTTAGACAAAAATGTCTTCAAGAAAGCTTAAATCTTTTTTCCTATCCAATTGGATATGTTCATGCTCTAAACTAATACCCAAGAAACATTCAGGGATAACCTAACTTAATTGCATCACTTCTAGCTCTCTCTCTTACTACTACCTACACATTTTTTCCGTCATATTCCATACTAGTTAGCTTATGTTACACTCAAATCCCATAATCCCTTATTACTGTTCTTTAATTTATTTATTAACTTTCAAAGTTCACACAACTTTATCTGTATGTTTACTTACTTCATGCTTAGTACCTTGGTTCAGCAATGTATTGACCTTAGTCTTACCATATTTCTTAGCTTCTTGCCATACTACGTGAAAATTTCCATACGTGTATTGTATTTCTATCCATTCTATATATTCCTTTATTGCATGCTGTGTAATTACTTCAGAAATATGTATACTTAAAATGTGATCTGTATTTATCTTTGTTCTATTTGTTTACCTAAACTTTTTTTTGGAGCTTTTCTCCTCTGGTCTGTACTGAAAAAGGGCTTCTAAGAACCCAGACAGACTAACCCGGTTAACAAATGTAAAAGTAAATAAATAATAAATAAATGTTTCATGCTATTCAGAAGGCAATAGAAAAATAAGATCAGAGATGGAACGTAGAACAGAAGATCAGTAAAGTAGGAGTTAAAAAAATTGAAGATGAAGCTTATGGAATGTTTGCAAAATGAAGGATTTAGTGCAGAAAGTCTAACACAGGTTACATCACAGCATGATGAAACAATGAGTCCCCAAAGTAAGGAGAAGCAAGAGGAGCAGGAGACATCTGAAGAAAAATGGACATGGGAAAGAAAAAGATATAATATGGTGCAATATTTATACAAAGGGGAAAGCAAAATTAATAAATACAAAAAGAGCAGCCCTAATAATATTTAGAGAAGTACAGGCAAAGGCATCCTGACACCAGCCAGACTAACAATGGGAAAAACAATACTCCTACTTAAGAGCAAACCTGAAAGCTATCCTAAAAACTATAGACCAATAACGTGCCTTCTGACAAAGTATAAACTATATACTGGAACCGATGCCAACAGAGTTTATAGTCATTTAGAAGAAAACTCAATCATGGCAATAGAACAGAAGGGAAATAAAATAAAGTCATATGGAAAGAATAGTCGAGTAAAATCTTACCATAATCATAGATGTCCTTCTCTTCCATGTTGCAGTATTTTTACTGTGGGGTTCTCCACCTCAGGCGACCCGAACGTCGGCTCCTATACAAAAGCTTAAGACTGGTTGCTGTTGATGCATAGGATGTCACACACAGGGCCATAAACCAGGAGCCTTAAATGTGACGTCTGCACGCACAGACCTCACAACTAACTGCAGAGTCAGACAGTGGACTAGGTAGAGCCAAATGTCCTCCAGACCGGTGAAATGCCATAGACTGTCCAGTGAGATCATAGTCTAGGAGGTGCCCTAGGGTTCCCCATAGATAGGTGAAAGAAATGCAGAGGGATGGTGGAGGGAAGGAATACTGAAACATGGAAGAGAAGGCCATCTATGGCTATGGTAAGATTTTACACAACTATTTTATGTCCTTTTATTCCCATGTTGCAGTATTCTTACTGTGGGAGAGTACCACAGCTTAGGAAGGGTGAAGAGTGGAGGTAGAGGTAGCTGACTCCAGAAATCCCTGCAGGATTGCCCTAGCGAAACCTGCTGTAGGTCTGAAGAATTTGTAGTGCCTGGTAAATGTGTGCAAAGTGGACGAAGTGGTTGTCTCCAGGATGGAGGCTGTATCTAGGCCCCCGAAGAAGACCTTGGAGGATGCTACAGCCCTAGTACAGTCTGCTCTTACCCACTGAAGTAAATCCTTACCATGGTAGGAGTAGCAGAAGCAAATAGTTTTCCTGATCCAACAGGAGATAGTTTGTTTGGAGACTGCCTTGCCCACGACTCTGTGGTGAAAGGATACAAAGAGCCGATTAGATTTTCTAATAATCTTAGTTTTGTCCAAGTAAAACCTCAATTGCCTTTAAACATCCAGGGAATGGAGAAGTCTCTCGCTGCCACTTGTAGGAGAGCGAAAGAAGATGGACAGGTGAATGGACTGATTTAATGATGGCTCATTGGGCATGAAAGAAGGGTTGGTGTGCAGGGTTACTCCATCTTTGTGGAAGATAGTGTAGGGGTGGCATGCCATGAGAGCCTGCAACTCTGATATCCTTCTGGCTGAAGTGAGAGCTGTCAGGAGCAGGATTGTTTTCCATGTGCACATTTGTAGTGATGCAGAACTAGCTGGCTCAAATGGGGTCATTATGAGTTTTTCCAGGATAAAGTTTAGGTCTCAAGGTGGTGGGATAGGCTTCCTTGGTGGTCTGATGTGCATGTGCATGACTCCCTTCAGGAACAATTTAACATCTAGCCTTGAGAGTAAGGAGAGTCTAAGGGTAAGTAGGTAGAGACAGTAAAAAGGTGCACTTTCAGTGACGAGTATGAAAGGCCTATCTTGATAAGTTCACATACATATACTAGGACAAGAGGTACATCCACTAGAAAGGGATACTCAAGCCTTTGGAGACACCATTTGGAGAATCTTTCCCATTTTAGAATGTAGGATCTCCTTGTGTTAGGTTTCCTGGCCTCCCTCAGGACAGAAAGCACATCCTCAGAGTAGGGTTGTCTGAAGGGTATTAACAGTTTACCACCCAGAGTGTTAAAACACATTATCTCCAGATGAAGGTGGACGAGAGTTCCCTTCTGCTGTGCGAGTGGGTTCACCTTTTGGGGTAACTTGTAGTGACTGCCCTTGGTGAGGGATAGGAGAAGCGGGAACCAATACTGCCTTGGCCAATAGAGAGTCACCAGCAAGAATTTTGGATAGTTCTTTCTGATTTTCAGGAGGACTTTTTGAATGAGAGGAAAGGCATACAGGAATTATTCCTTCCATAAGATGGTGAAGGCATTCAGTCTCCAAGCTACAGGGGAGTGGTCCTTCATACAGAATTTTCTCAGTTGTCTCTTCTGGGGGGAGGCAAATAAGTGTATTTGAGGTGTGCCCCACTGGTGGATAATGTCTAGAAAAACTTCTCTCTACAACATCCACTCATGACGCAGAAAGAATGATCTGCTAAGAGCATCCGCCTGGCGGTTGTCATGGGATGGGATGCAGACTGCCTGCAGAGATAAGTTGTTTTGTGAGGCTAGGTCCCAAATCTGCATTGCTAGCCTGTAGAGGCAGTAAGACTTGGTCTCCCCCTGTTTGTTGATGTATCACATGACTGTGGTGTTGTCTGTGAAGATTTGAAGGGGACCTGGCTGTAGAAGGGGTAGGAAGGCTTTTAGGGATAGATTAACTGCAGTCATTTCCCTTACGTTGAATATGTTTTTTCAGGAGGTGTGTCTGTCAGTGTTCTTGCACCTTGAGGCCCTTCACGGTAGCCCCCCAGCCCAGATCTGAGGCATCTGTGTGCACATGTTGAATTGGTGTAGGTGGTAGTAGAAGGCCTGTGTTCATTTGAACCTGTTGAATCCACCACTGTAGTTCTGACTTGAGGCAGGGTAGGAAAAGGATCTGGAATTCTAGAGGGGGGCTGTGTTGGGACCGTACATTTTTTGGACACCATTGTAGCTTCCTCATGTGCATCCTGGCTACTGGTAACATAGGAATAGTGGCTGCCATAAGACCCAGAAGTGACATGAATTGTCTTCCTGACAGTTGGTGAGTCAGTCCGGACAAGATCCTAAAAAAGTGATCTGTTAGAGAAAGCACCTGGTCTGGAGGGAGGAATGCTTTCATCAAGTCTGTTCAGATCCTGCATCCCAGGAAAGTTTTGTCCTGCCCTGGTATAAGGGAGGATTTGGGGAGGTTGAGGGTGAATCCCAACCCTTGTAGTAGAGACATGGAAAACTGCAGATAGCTTTTTAGGGTGCTTTCTTTCTCTGCCAGAATGAGTATGTAGGGATAGATTTGAATGCCCTTAGTCCTGCAGTAGGCTATGGCAGGAGCTAGGTATTTGGTGAAGACCCTGGCTGCAGTGGACAAACCAAAGGGCAAGGCAGTAAACTGAAAGTGAGAACAGGGCCCAGCAAAATGTAAGCACTTTCTGTGAGTGGGCTGTATAGGGATATGGAGGTAGGCCTCCCTTAGATCTAGAGTGGCCATGAACGCTTTGGGTGGCAATAGTGGAAGAAGGGTCTGAAGGGATAGCATTCTGAATGAAGGGACTTTTAGGAAGAGATTTAGAAAAGACAAGTCCAGGACTGGCCTCCATGGTCCATCCTTTTTCAGTACCAGGAATAGACGA